>NW_027418740.1:0-56584 GCF_009905375.1 Apium graveolens
CAGAGAGTATTTATTTTATTTGTTACGAAAAAGTTTAGCATTCTGGGGGCTGAGTTGTTTTATATTTTTTTTATATCTAATGAAAAAATCGATAAAATTCATATTTTTTTAGTTTCCACATTTTCAATTTTTAGCTTATATTCGTTTACTATAAATTAATAATTGATAAATTAAATTGGATAATACAAGAAAAATAAAAAAACATAAAAACTCACTATATTAAAAATAACATAAAACTCATAATATTCCCTTATAATAAAAATTCGAAAATGCTATTCGAACAAATAATTAAAAAATACATTTTCACTCAAAAATTTTAAATTAATATTAAATTTAAATATTTTAGTTTAAAATATATTTCAAATATAACAAAATATAAGTTCAAAAAATATTAAAAATTCATTTTTAACAAAAAAAATAATTAGAACAAAATAAGCGAGCAAGAACCATTACATTTAAAACAGCGTCCTCCATCATTGTTCATTGCGGAGTCCTCGAGCATTGTTTCATTGCACTATCCGCAATGAAACAATGCTGTAGGTGGTAGAGGGTATTTCTTTTTATTTGTTACGAAAAAATGTTAGTATTCCACGCTGAGTTGTTTTATATTTTTTTATAGCTAATGAAAAATCAATAAAATTTCATTTTTTTTAGTTTTCCACATTTTTAATTTTTAGTATTATATTCTTTACTATAAATTAAAATTGATAAATTAAATTGGATAAGTACATGAACAATAAAAAAAAAACAAAAAACTCACAATATTAAAAAAAACATAAAACTCATAATATTCCCTTATAATAAAATTTGAAAATACTATTTCGAACAAATAATTAAAAAATACTTTTTTACTCAAAAATTTAAAATTCAATATTAAATTTAGATAGTTTAGTTTAAAATATTAATTCAAAAATATCAAAAATATAAATTCGAAAAAATATTTAAAAATTCATTTTAACAAAAAAATAAATCAGAAAAAATAAAGCGGGCAAGAACCGTTACATTTAAAACAACGTCCTATTTCATTACACTAGCCATAATGAAACAATGCTGTGTGGCAGAGGATATTTTTTTTATTTGTTACAAAAAAATGTTTAGCATTCCGGAGGCTGAGTTGTTTTATATTTTTTTTATATCTAATGAAAAATGAATAAAATTTCATTTTTTTAGTTTTCCACATTTTCAATTTTTAGTATTATATTCTTTACTATCAATTAAAAATTGATAAATTAAATTGGATAAGTACATGAACAATAAAATAAACATAAAACTCACAATATTAAAAAAACATAAACTCATAATATTCCCTTATAATAAAAATTTGAAAGTACTATTTCGAACAAATAATTAAAAAATACATTTTTACGTAAATATTTAAAATTCAATATTAAATTTAAATATTTTAGTTTAAATATTAATTCAAAAATATCAAAATATAAGTTCGAAAAAATATTTAAAAATTCATTTTTAACAAAAAAATAAATTAGAAAAAATAAAGCGGGCAAGAACCGTTACATTTAAAACAGCGTCCTGTTTCATTACACTAGCCGTAATGAAACAATGCTGTAGGTGGCAGAGAGTATTTATTTTTATTTGTTACGAAAAAATGTTTAGCATTCCGGGGGCTGAGTTGTTTTATATTTTTTTTTATATCTAATGAAAAATCGATAAAATTTCATATTTTTTTAGTTTTCCACATTTTCAATTTTTAGCTTTATATTCGTTTACTATAAATTAATAATTGATAAATTAAATTGGACAAGTACAAGAAAAATAAAAAAACATAAAACTCACTATATTAAAAATAACATAAAACTCATAATATTCCCTTATAATAAAAATTCGAAAATGCTATTTCGAACAAATAATTAAAAAATACATTTTCACTCAAAAATTTTAAATTCAATATTAAATTAAAATATTTTAGTTTAAAATATTAATTCAAATATATCAAAATAGAAGTTCGAAAAAAATATTTAAAAAATTCATTTTTAACAAAAAAAATAAATTAGAAAAAATAAATTTAAAACAGCGTCCTCCAGCATTGTTTCATTGCGGAGTCCTCGAGCATTGTTTCATTGCACTATCCGTAATGAAACAATGCTGTAGGTGGTAGAGGGTATTTCTTTTTTATTTGTTACGAAAAAATGTTTAGTATTCCAGGCTGAGTTGTTTTATATTTTTTTATAGCTAATGAAAAATCAATAAAATTTCATTTTTTTTAGTTTTCCACATTTTCAATTTTTAGTATTATATTCTTTACTATAAATTAAAAATTGATAAATTAAATTGGATAAGTACATGAACAATAAAAAAAACAAAAAACTCACAATATTAAAAAAAACATAAAACTCATAATATTTCCTTATAATAAAAATTCGAAAATACTATTTCGAACAAATAATTAAAAAATACATTTTTACTCAAAAATTTAAAATTCAATATTAAATTTAAATATTTTAGTTTAAAATATTAATTCAAAAATATCAAAATATAAGTTTGAAAAATATTTAAAAATTCATTTTTAACAAAAAAATAAATCAGAAAAAATAAAGCGGGCAAGAACCGTTACATTTAAAACAACGTCCTATTTCATTACACTAGCCATAATGAAACATTGCTGTGTGGCAGAGGGTATTTTTTTGATTTGTTACAAAAAAATGTTTAGCATTCCGCAGCCTGAGTTGTTTTATATTTTTTTTTTATATCTAATGAAAAATGAATAAAATTTCATTTTTTTTAGTTTTCCACATTTTCAATTTTTAGTATTATATTCTTTACTATCAATTAAAAATTGATAAATTAAATTGGATAAGTACATGAACAATAAAAAAAACATAAAACTCACAATATTAAAAAAAACATAAAACTCATAATATTCCCTTATAATAAAAATTTGAAAATACTATTTCGAACAAATAATTAAAAAATACATTTTTATTTAAAAATTTAAAATTCAATATTAAATTTAAATATTTTAGTTTAAAATATTAATTCAAAATAACAAAATATAAGTTCAAAAAAATATTTAAAAATTCATTTTTAACAAAAAAATAAATTAGAAAAAATAAAGCGCGCAAAAACCGTTACATTTAAAACAGCGTCCTGTTTCATTACACTAGCCGTAATGAAACAATGTTGTAGGTGGCAGAGAGTATTTTTTTTTTATTTGTTACGAAAAAATGTTTAGCATTCCGGGGGCTAAGTTGTTTTATATTTTTTTTATATCTAATGGAAAATCGATAAAATTTCATTTTTTTTAGTTTTCCACATTTTCAATTTTTAGCTTTATATTCGTTTACTATAAATTAATAATTGATAAATTAAATTGGACAAGTACAAGAAAAATAAAAAAACATAAAACTCACTATATTAAAAAAAACATAAAACTCATAATATTCCCTTATAATAAAAATTCGAAAATACTATTTCGAACAAATAATTAAAAAATACATTTTCACTCAAAAATTTTAAATTCAATATTAAATTTAAATATTTTAGTTTAAAATATTAATTCAAATATATCAAAATAAAAGTTCGAAAAAAATTTTTAAAAATTCATTTTTAACAAAAAAAATAAATTAGAAAAAATAAAGCGGGCAAGAACCATTACATTTAAAACAGCGTCCTCCAGCATTGTTTCATTGCGGAGTCCTCGAGCATTGTTTCATTGCACTATCTGCAATGAAACAATGCTGTAGGTGGTAGAGAGTATTTCTTTTTTATTTGTTACGAAAAAATGTTTAGTATTCGAGGCTGAGTTGTTTTATATTTTTTTATAGCTAATGAAAAATCAATAAAATTTCATTTTTTTTAGTTTTCCATATTTTCAATTTTTAGTATTATATTCTTTACTATAAATTAAAAATTGATAAATTAAATTGGATAAGTACATGAACAATAAAAAAACAAAAAACTCACAATATTAAAAAAAACATAAAACTCATAATATTCCCTTATAATAAAAATTCGAAAATACTATTTCGAACAAATAATTAAAAAATACATTTTTACTCAAAAATTTAAAATTCAATATTAAATTTAAATATTTTAGTTTAAAATAATAATTCAAAATATCAAAATATAAGTTCGAAAAAATATTTAAAAATTCATTTTTAACAAAAAAATAAATCAGAAAAAATAAAGCGGGCAAGAACCGTTACATTTAAAACAACGTCCTATTTCATTACACTAGCCATAATGAAACAATGCTGTGTGGCAAAGGGTATTTTTTTTATTTGTTACAAAAAAATGTTTAGCATTCCGGAGGCTGAGTTGTTTTATATTTATTTTTATATCTAATGAAAAATGAATAAAATTTCATTTTTTTTAGTTTTCCACATTTTTAATTTTTAGTATTATATTCTTTACTATCAATTAAAAATTGATAAATTAAATTGGATAAGTACATGAACAATAAAAAAAACATAAAACTCATAATATTCCCTTATAATAAAAATTTGAAAATACTATTTCGAACAAATAATTAAAAAATACATTTTTACTTAAAAATTTAAAATTCAATATTAAATTTAAATATTTTAGTTTAAAATATTAATTAAAATATATCAAAATAAAAGTTCGAAAAAATATTTAAAAATTCATTTTTAACAAAAAAAATAAATTAGAAAAAAATAAAGCGGACAAGAACCATTACATCTATCCATAATGAAACAATGCTGTAGGTGGTAGTGGGTATTTCTTTTTTATTTGTTACGAAAAAATGTTTAGCATTCGAGGCTGATTTGTTTTATATTTTTTTATAGCTAATGAAAAATCAATAAAATTTCATTTTTTTTAGTTTTCCACATTTTCAATTTTTAGTATTATATTCTTTACTATAAATTAAAAATTGATAAATTAAATTGGATAAGTACATGAACAATAAAAAAAACAAAAAACTCACAATATTAAAAAAAACATAAAACTCATAATATTCCCTTATAATAAAAATTCGAAAATACTATTTCGAACAAATAATTAAAAAATACATTTTTACTCAAAAAATTAAAATTCAATATTAAATTTAAATATTTTAGTTTAAAATATTAATTCAAAAATATCAAAATATAAGTTCGAAAAAATATTTAAAAATTCATTTTTAACAAAAAAATAAATCAGAAAAAATAAAGCGGGCAAGAACCGTTACATTTAAAACAGGGTCCTGTTTCATTACACTAGCCGTAATGAAACAATGCTGTAGGTGGCAGAGAGTATTTATTTTTATTTGTTACGAAAAAATGTTTAGCATTCTGGGGGCTGAGTTGTTTTATATTTTTTTTATATCTAATGAAAAATCGATAAAATTTCATATTTTTTTAGTTTTCCACATTTTCAATTTTTAGCTTTATATTCGTTTACTATAAATTAATAATTGATAAATTAAATTGGATAATACAAGAAAAATAAAAAAACATAAAACTCACTATATTAAAAATAACATAAAACTCATAATATTCCCTTATAATAAAAATTCGAAAATGCTATTTCGAACAAATAATTAAAAAATACATTTTCACTCAAAAATTTTAAATTTAATATTAAATTTAAATATTTTAGTTTAAAATAGTATTTCAAATATAACAAAATATAAGTTCAAAAAAATATTTAAAAATTCATTTTTAACAAAAAAAATAAATTAGAAAAAAATAAAGCGAGCAAGAACCATTACATTTAAAACAGCGTCCTCCATCATTGTTTCATTGCGGAGTCCTCGAGCATTGTTTCATTGCACTATCCGCAATGAAACAATGCTGTAGGTGGTAGAGGGTATTTCTTTTTTATTTGTTACGAAAAAATGTTTAGTATTCCACGCTGAGTTGTTTTATATTTTTTTATAGCTAATGAAAAATCAATAAAATTTCATTTTTTTTAGTTTTCCACATTTTTAATTTTTAGTATTATATTCTTTACTATAAATTAAAAATTGATAAATTAAATTGGATAAGTACATGAACAATAAAAAAAAAACAAAAAACTCACAATATTAAAAAAAACATAAAACTCATAATATTCCCTTATAATAAAAATTTGAAAATACTATTTCGAACAAATAATTAAAAAATACTTTTTTTACTCAAAAATTTAAAATTCAATATTAAATTTAGATATTTTAGTTTAAAATATTAATTCAAAAATATCAAAATATAAATTCGAAAAAATATTTAAAAATTCATTTTTAACAAAAAAATAAATCAGAAAAAATAAAGCGGGCAAGAACCGTTACATTTAAAACAACGTCCTATTTCATTACACTAGCCATAATGAAACAATGCTGTGTGGCAGAGGATATTTTTTTTATTTGTTACAAAAAAATGTTTAGCATTCCGGAGGCTGAGTTGTTTTATATTTTTTTTATATCTAATGAAAAATGAATAAAATTTCATTTTTTTTAGTTTTCCACATTTTCAATTTTTAGTATTATATTCTTTACTATCAATTAAAAATTGATAAATTAAATTGGATAAGTACATGAACAATAAAATAAACATAAAACTCACAATATTAAAAAAACATAAAACTCATAATATTCCCTTATAATAAAAATTTGAAAGTACTATTTCGAACAAATAATTAAAAAATACATTTTTACGTAAATATTTAAAATTCAATATTAAATTTAAATATTTTAGTTTAAAATATTAATTCAAAAATATCAAAATATAAGTTCAAAAAAATATTTAAAAATTCATTTTTAACAAAAAAAATAAATTAGAAAAAATAAAGCGCGCAAGAACCGTTACATTTAAAACAGCGTCCTGTTTCATTACACTAGCCGTAATGAAACAATGCTGTAGGTGGCAGAGAGTATTTTTTTTATTTGTTACGAAAAAATGTTTAGCATTCCGGGGGCTGAGTTGTTTTATATTTTTTTTTATATCTAATGGAAAATCGATAAAATTTCATTTTTTTTAGTTTTCCACATTTTCAATTTTTAGCTTTATATTCGTTTACTATAAATTAATAATTGATAAATTAAATTGGACAAGTACAAGAAAAATAAAAAAAACATAAAACTCACTATATTAAAAAAACATAAAACTCATAATATTCCCTTATAATAAAAATTCGAAAATACTATTTCTAACAAATAATTAAAAAATACATTTTCACTCAAAAATTTTAAATTCAATATTAAATTAAAATATTTTAGTTTAAAATATTAATTCAAATATATCAAAATAGAAGTTCGAAAAAATATTTAAAAATTCATTTTTAACAAAAAAAATAAATTAGAAAAAATAAAGCGGGCAAAAACCATTACATTTAAAACAGCGTCCTCCAGCATTGTTTCATTGCGGAGTCCTCGAGCATTGTTTCATTGCACTATCCGTAATGAAACAATGCTGTAGGTGGTAGAGGGTATTTCTTTTTTATTTGTTACCAAAAAATGTTTAGTATTCCAGGCTGAGTTGTTTTATATTTTTTTATAGCTAATGAAAAATCAATAAAATTTCATTTTTTTTAGTTTTCCACATTTTCAATTTTTAGTATTATATTCTTTACTATAAATTAAAAATTGATAAATTAAATTGGATAAGTACATGAACAATAAAAAAAACAAAAAACTCACAATATTAAAAAAAACATAAAACTCATAATATTTCCTTATAATAAAAATTCGAAAATACTATTTCGAACAAATAATTAAAAAATACATTTTTACTCAAAAATTTAAAATTCAATATTAAATTTAAATATTTTAGTTTAAAATATTAATTCAAAAATATCAAAATATAAGTTTGAAAAAATATTTAAAAATTCATTTTTAACAAAAAAATAAATCAGAAAAAATAAAGCGGGCAAGAACCGTTACATTTAAAACAACGTCCTATTTCATTACACTAGCCATAATGAAACATTGCTGTGTGGCAGAGGGTATTTTTTTGATTTGTTACAAAAAAATGTTTAGCATTCCGCAGGCTGAGTTGTTTTATATTTTTTTTTTATATCTAATGAAAAATGAATAAAATTTCATTTTTTTTAGTTTTCCACATTTTCAATTTTTAGTATTATATTCTTTACTATCAATTAAAAATTGATAAATTAAATTGGATAAGTACATGAACAATAAAAAAAACATAAAACTCACAATATTAAAAAAAACATAAAACTCATAATATTCCCTTATAATAAAAATTTGAAAATACTATTTCGAACAAATAATTAAAAAATACATTTTTATTTAAAAATTTAAAATTCAATATTAAATTTAAATATTTTAGTTTAAAATATTAATTCAAAAATAACAAAATATAAGTTCAAAAAAATATTTAAAAATTCATTTTTAACAAAAAAATAAATTAGAAAAAATAAAGCGCGCAAAAACCGTTACATTTAAAACAGCGTCCTGTTTCATTACACTAGCCGTAATGAAACAATGTTGTAGGTGGCGGAGAGTATTTTTTTTTTATTTGTTACGAAAAAATGTTTAGCATTCCGGGGGCTGAGTTGTTTTATATTTTTTTTATATCTAATGGAAAATCGATAAAATTTCATTTTTTTTAGTTTTCCACATTTTCAATTTTTAGCTTTATATTCGTTTACTATAAATTAATAATTGATAAATTAAATTGGACAAGTACAAGAAAAATAAAAAAACATAAAACTCACTATATTAAAAAAAACATAAAACTCATAATATTCCCTTATAATAAAAATTCGAAAATACTATTTCGAACAAATAATTAAAAAATACATTTTCACTCAAAAATTTTAAATTCAATATTAAATTTAAATATTTTAGTTTAAAATATTAATTCAAATATATCAAAATAAAAGTTCGAAAAAATTTTTAAAAATTCATTTTTAACAAAAAAAATAAATTAGAAAAAATAAAGCGGGCAAGAACCATTACATTTAAAACAGCGTCCTCCAGCATTGTTTCATTGCGGAGTCCTCGAGCATTGTTTCATTGCACTATCTGCAATGAAACAATGCTGTAGGTGGTAGAGAGTATTTCTTTTTTATTTGTTACGAAAAAATGTTTAGTATTCGAGGCTGAGTTGTTTTATATTTTTTTATAGCTAATGAAAAATCAATAAAATTTCATTTTTTTTAGTTTTCCACATTTTCAATTTTTAGTATTATATTCTTTACTATAAATTAAAAATTGATAAATTAAATTGGATAAGTACATGAACAATAAAAAAACAAAAAACTCACAATATTAAAAAAAACATAAAACTCATAATATTCCCTTATAATAAAAATTCGAAAATACTATTTCGAACAAATAATTAAAAAATACATTTTTACTCAAAAATTTAAAATTCAATATTAAATTTAAATATTTTAGTTTAAAATATTAATTCAAAAATATCAAAATATAAGTTCGAAAAAATATTTAAAAATTCATTTTTAACAAAAAAATAAATCAGAAAAAATAAAGCGGGCAAGAACCGTTACATTTAAAACAGCTTCCTATTTCATTACACTAGCCATAATGAAACAATGCTGTGTGGCAGAAGGTATTTTTTTTATTTGTTACAAAAAAATGTTTAGCATTCCGGAGGCTGAGTTGTTTTATATTTTTTTTATATCTAATGAAAAATGAATAAAATTTCATTTTTTTAGTTTTCCACATTTTCAATTTTTAGTATTATATTCTTTACTATCAATTAAAAATTGATAAATTAAATTGGATAAGTACATGAACAATAAAAAAACATAAAACTCACAATATTAAAAAAAACATAAAACTCATAATATTCCCTTATAATAAAAATTTGAAAATACTATTTCGAACAAATAATTAAAAAATACATTTTTACTTAAAAATTTAAAATTCAATATTAAATTTAAATATTTTAGTTTAAAATATTAATTCAAAAATATCAAAATATAAGTTCAAAAAAATATTTAAAAATTCATTTTTAACAAAAAAATAAATTAGAAAAAATAAAGCGCGCAAAAACCGTTACATTTAAAACAACGTCCTGTTTCATTACACTAGCCGTAATGAAACAATGCTGTAGGTGGCAGCGAGTATTTTTTTTTATTTGTTACGAAAAAATGTTTAGCATTCCGGGGGCTGAGTTGTTTTATATTTTTTTTATATCTAATGGAAAATCGATAAAATTTCATTTTTTTTAGTTTTCCACATTTTCAATTTTTAGCTTTATATTCGTTTACTATAAATTAATAATTGATAAATTAAATTGGACAAGTACAAGAAAAATAAAAAAACATAAAACTCACTATATTAAAAAAAACATAAAACGCATAATATTCCCTTATAATAAAAATTCAAAAATACTATTTCGAACAAATAATTAAAAAATACATTTTCACTCAAAAATTTTAAATTCAATATTAAATTTAAATATTTTAGTTTAAAATATTAATTCAAATATATCAAAATAAAAGTTCGAAAAAATATTTAAAAATTAATTTTTAACAAAAAAAATAAATTAGAAAAAATAAAGCGGGCAAGAACCATTACATTTAAAACAGCGTCCTCCAGCATTGTTTCATTGCGGAGTCGAGCATTGTTTCATTGCACTATCCGCAATGAAACATGAAATTACACCTAGAGGGGGGGTGAATAGGTGATTATGGCTAACTAGGATTACTTTTAGATTTTACCCGATAATAGCTTACTGAGATTTTACCAACTGAACTATAATCTGATAATGATAGTAAGCTGAGATGACTAAATGCAATGCAGAAAATAATGTGCAGGAAAGTAAATAGAACACACAAGAATTTTAGCCAGGTTCGACCCCTAAGCCCCTATGGTCTACGTCCTAGTCCCTTACCAACTTGGTAAGAGAATATATTATTGATCAATGAAGGTTACAACTACAAGATACAACAATATATCTCCCTTTATCCCAGCTGCTGATAATGGCTTGCTGAAACCCTGTTTAAGAACCTGCTCTCTAAGTACTATACTACCCCGTAGTACAAACTCCTCTAGCAAGTACCACTAAACCCTTGTTTCCCTAGCCAACTTATCCAGCAACTAATCAATACAATTGAACAATACAAATCAGTGAATAAAGTTTACAACTCAAACTATAAACTCTCTCTAAGATGAAACACGTGTATATATTTAGAGCTCGAGAGTATTTTAGAAACAATAAAGATCAGGAGTTGTATGTGTTCTTGCTTGCAAAATCATTCAATATAAAACTGCAAGAAAACCTCTTATATAACCACACATTAACGTTTGAAAACAGCCTCAACAAATTACAACGGCTAGAATCCAATTCTACCGTGTAAGATCGTTGGGATGGTTTCCAACGTTCATGTGTACGTTAGATAGAAGAGAAAGAAAGATGTACAACGAACGTACAGAAAATATCTCTTCTATTTTGTAGAGTATAAAACGTTTTAATCAGTAGATAGAAGATAGAGTTTGAAAGAAAAACAAACTCCTATTCTTTAGGAAATCAATTTGAATGATTAAAAATGATTTATAATTGAGCTCTATATATATAATGCACGTATAATTATTAGAGAAGTCCTTACAACTGATATATATGAAGATCCTATAAAATCTCCATGAAATTCGACTTCCTTGTTGAATCTGGACTGTGCATCTTGGCTTGCTGTTATTCTGACACTGTTGATCATAGCTTGCTGAAATAGATTACTGTCTTATGATAGCTTGCTGTCATGATACTTAAACAGCAATGACATTAAGCTGTTATATCCTGCAGACATTCTCAAATAACAACATGATGGCTTGCTGTGTTGTGATCATCAAAACTAAGGAGTTACAATCTCCCCCTTTTTGATGATTACACACATTTAGGAGAATTATAAAAACTCCCCCTAAATCTATGCATATCTCAAAATTGTATAACCTGTTACTGCAATTAAAATATAAATGACACACATGCATATCCAAAATAACCAACATAGCAGCATTATATCATTACATCAATTCTTAAAAACTAAAAGACAATTAAGTCTTAAATAACAGCCAACATTAACCAAGTAGCATCATAAACCAAGTAGCAAACCACAGATTAAACATAAGCAAACTAGTCAACAGAAATTAACTTAAGCATCATAAAATAAGTCATAAAATAAGTCTCCTAAATTTCTCCCCCTTAAATCATCAAAAACAGATTAGTCTTCCTGAGCAGAATTGACAGCTGCATTCTCTTTTGGTGAAAGAAACTCATCTTGCTTCTCCTGTTGTTCCAAGTCTTCAGCAGCATCCACAAGATCATCCAAGCCAGTGTCTAAATCTGCATTTGACTGAGAAGCTGAAGGTTTTGCAGCAGACATGAAGTTAAGCATAATATCTTTCAATCCCTTAATCTCAGTGTTCAGCTGATTCACTTGCTCTGTAGTAGCATCCATATGTCCAAAAAGCAGAATATTGTCATCTTGAATACCCTTAAGCAATTGCATCATCTCAGCAGTTGGAGAAAAGGCTGAGGGCTCAGCTACATCAGGGGTTTCAGTAGGTAGAGTAGGAATGATCCTGACCAACTCACCTTTTTCAATATGCAAGTTTGACATTGCTAAGGTTTTAGCATCCAACACATCCTTTACAGACAACTTATCAGCAGACTTAAGATCAATCTTAAACGAGTCAAAAATCTTGGATAATAACAACCCATAAGGCAAACCTATTTTCTTCTGATTCACAGCAGCTAGCATATTCTTGAGAATCAAGTGAGACAAGTCAAAAGCCCGACGACTGGAATACCAGGAAGAATGGGACAAGAATCCAATACATTCTCAGTGAACCTCTGTTCCAAATCCGGAGAGTCAAATGATAGAGTGATCTTGAGTTTCATGGAATCAGGTGTTTGAGACAGTTCATCAGCACTTTCATTTCCCAAATCAACCACGGTGCTATCCTGTTTAGAGACAGACCGATTTGCGAGAAGATTTGATTTCCTTGTTGCTCGAACCATGATGAGATCAAATTGATGATGTTGAAGAGAAGACGGTAAGTAGAAATATGACTGAGTGGCGGTGAAATAGGAAGTGAAAACCCTAACCCGTGTTTTGATAGCCTTTTTAGGGGAGAAATTAGGATAAGATTTAAAAACAAATAATAATTATCCTAATTCTAACACTTATCAAAATAACATTTTAAATATATCTAAAACACCACAATTAGTACTATAATCATTTAACAATTAAATCAGCAAATCATGCAAATATTTAAACATAATTAAACAGAGAATGACATATCATAATTAACAAAAATAACATAACACAAAAAAATGTCATTTAAATAACCAATCATAGTAAGCTAACATGAAAAATGATAGTAAGCTAACATTACCAAATTTCCAAAGATAGCTTGCCATTATATACTGCACATGCCAAGTTCCCTTCGAATGGTAGAAAATCTTGCTTCGCCAAGGGGTTTTGTAAAGATATCTGCCAATTGATATTCAGTAGGTACAAAAACTAATTCAATCTTACCTTTGGCAGCATTATCTCTCAAGAAATGATGACGAACATCAATATGCTTTATTCTTGAGTGATTAACTGGATTCTTTGATATGTTGATGGTGCTAGTGTTGTCACAATAGATTGGAACTTTGCCACACTTGATTCCAAAATCTCGTAGAGTCTGAATCATCCACAAAATTTGAGAGCAACAGCTACCAGCTGCCAAATACTCACCTTCTGCTGTGGATAATGCAACTGAAGTTTGTTTCTTACTTTGCCAAGATACGAGACTTTGTCCTAAATATGTACAAACACCACTTGTACTCTTTCTATCAGTTTGACAACCTGCATAGTCAGCATCACTATACCCCACAAGATCAAATGAACTTGTAATAGGATAAAATAACCCAAGATTAATAGTCCCACTTAAATATCTAAATATTCTTTTAACTGCATTCAAGTGTGATTCCTTAGGCTTAGCTTGAAAATGAGCACATACACAAATACTATACATAATATCTGGCCGAGAAGCAGTAAGATATAAAAGACTACCAATCATACCTCTATACTTCTTGATATCAACATCTTTACCTTTTTCATCCGATGTCAGCTTGCTATTTTGATTCATTGGAGTAGATTTCGGCTTGATATTGTCAAAACCAAATCTGGTCAGCAAATTCTTGACATATTTTGATTGATGCACATAAATTCCATCTTTAGATTATTTAATTTGGAGCCCCAAGAAATAATTGAGCTCACCCATCATGCTCATGTCAAATTCACTGCTCATACACTTAGAAAACCACTCACACATAGAATCATTAGTGGATCCAAAGATTATATCATCTACATATATCTGGACAATCAAAATATCATTACCATTTTTCTTAGTAAATAAAGTAGGATCAATTTTACCTCGAATGAAGCCATTTTTGATCAAAAACTTACTAAGCCTCTTGTACCAAGCCCTTGGTGCTTGCTTTAAGCCATATAATGCCTTCTTGAGCTTGTAAACATAGTCCGGATGTTGTTCATGTTCAAAACCAGGGGGTTGCTTAACATAAACTTCCTCTTCCAGAAATCCATTAAGAAAAGCACTTTTGACGTCCATTTGATGTAGCTTGATCTTCTTGAAGCATGCATAAGCAAGAAGCATCCTAATTGATTCCAATCTAGCTACTGGAGCATAAGTTTGATCAAAGTCAATGCCTTCTTGTTGGTTGTACCCTTGTGCTACAAGCCTTGCTTTATTTCGAGTAACAGTACCAAATTCATCCACTTTATTCTTGAAAATCCATTTTGTACCAATGATTGAAGCACCCTTTGGTGGCTTGACCAGTTCCCAAACATCACATCGTTCGAATTGATTGAGTTCTTCTTGCATAGCCGTGATCCAATTTTCATCTTCAAGTGCTTCTTTGACATTTTTGGGTTCCTCTTGAGCTAAAAATGCAGCATAAGCACAAAAGTTTGCAGTGCCTTTTCTTGTCTTGAGACCATTAGAAATATCACCAATAACCTGTTCTGGAGGGTGATTCTTCACTGTCCGTGTAGCTTTTGGCAATGAATGCTTTGCAATATCTTCATGTGAAGTCTTCCTTATCTTAGATGGAGGAGCTAAGTCTTCACCATCATAGATTGGCATTTTATCCTTTGCTCTATTTCCTCTAGGACCATCAAGAGTCATCTTTGCCATCTTTACAATTGCATCATCAACTGGAGTAGAAGTTTCTGCTTGCTGATTTCCTGAGGCAGTTTCAATTTCAGCTTGCTGTTTTCCAGAATCAGTCTCTGTTTCAGCTTGCTGTTTTGGAGTAGCCTTCTCTGTTTCAGCTTGCTGTTGTCCAGCTTCACCTGCATCATCTTCCTCTTCTCTTGGAAGATCATTGTTAGGTTCTTGAAAAGTAACATCTATAGATTCCTCAACAATAAGTTTAGACAAATTATAAACTCTATAGGTTTTACTATTCATAGAATAACCAAGAAAAATAGCTTCATAAGATTTAGCATCAAATTTACCATCATTACCAATTGTCTTGAGCACAAAACACTTTGAGCCAAAGATTCTGAAGTAACTGATGTTGGGCCTCTTTTTCTTGAGCAATTCATATGGAGTCTTGTCCAAAATAGGTCTTATCAATACTCTATTCAGAACATAGCATGCTGTGTTGACTGCTTCTGCCCAAAAACTTCTAGGTAACTTGCTTTCTTGCAACAAAGTCCTTGCTGTCTCTTGCAGTGACCTATTCTTGCGTTCCACCACACCATTTTGTTGTGGAGTCCTTGGAGCCGAGAATTCATGTGATATTCCTCTTTCTTCACAATAAGTGACAAAGTCTTTTTGGAATTCACCACCTCGATCACTCCTTATTCCTACAAGCTTTGTATTGAGCTTATTCTCAAGTAATTTAATTAGTTTCTCAAACTCATTAAAAGCAGCATCTTTAGTTCTAAGAAACAATACCCATGTAAAACGAGAATAATCATCAACAATTACAAAACCATATTGCTTACCTCCTATACTTTTATAAGCTTTTGGACCAAATAAGTCTAAATGTAAAAGTTCTAAGGGTTTAGAAGTAGATACCATTTTCTTTGCTTTGTGAGTACTTCTAATTTGCTTGCCTAATTGGCATGCCGAACAAACCTCAGTCTTGACATACTTGATTTTGGGTAAACCTCTGACTAGCTTCTTCTTTGAAAGCTTATTAAGTAAGTCCATGTGAGCATGACCCAATCTTCTATGCCAAACATAAGGATCAGTGTCTATTGCAGCAAGACAGCAAGCTGTTTTCTGCAACTCAAAGTCCAAAATATATATATTTCCTTCCCTTCTAGCAACTAGGGGGACTTTGTTAGTACCAATAGTAATAATACACTTATCAATACCAAAGTTAACAGTATGACCATCATCATATAACTGACTTATGCTAAGCAGATTATATTTAAGGCCTTTAACATATTGAACTTTATCAATTGAAATGTGTTTATTACCTATTTTACCTTTTCCAAGAATTTGAAGAGTTTTGCTATCACCAATAGTCACTCTTCCACCCTTTTTCATCTGAAGACTCAAGAATTGTGCTTTGTCTCCACTCATATGTCTAGTACATCCGCTATCTAAAATCCATTGAGTTGATTTGACTCGAGCGGCAAGACACATCTACAAAACAAATAAAACAACCCAACCTTTTGGTACCCAAAGTTTGTTGGGTCCGACATGGTTAGCAGATAAAACATATAAAACATGTAAATCAGATTTCTTTATCCATTTTTGGATAAATCTAGGTGATTTAACTCTGCCAGCCTGATGATGGTAAGCTGTCTTTGTTCTGCCATTCTGATCATAGTAAGTTGTTTTCTGTTTGTTTCCTCCATGGTATGATTTTTGTTCATTCTGAACTTTGCAATGCTTTTCAAGATGCCCTTTCTTTCCACATCTGTTGCATATCTTCCAAGACATAGCATAATCATAGGGTATGCCATGTTTTCCTTCATATCTTAGAGCTTTGTCCTTCTTGTTTGCATTCATTCCAATTCCTTCTCTGACCAATGGAATATTTGTGTTGTTCATCATAGATTTGAGACTTTCTTCTCCTTGAACAAACGATCCCATGCCCTTTTTCAGATCCTCAACTTCCTTTGTGAGCAGATCAATCTTTTCAGCTTGCTGACTTATGATTTCAGCTTGCTGAGATGGTTCTTCTGCTTGATTTGAAGGTGTTGCATCTATTGATTCTCTGATTTTGAACAGCTCCAAACATTCATCCCTTGCTTCAATCTCCTTCTTTAACTCTGTGATCTGCATTAACTGAGTCTTGTTTCTTTTGAGGAGAATTTTGTTGAAGTTTTCCATATGACTAACTTTAGCTTGAAGATCCTTGATTTCAGCCTCTTTGTCAGCTTGTGTAGGTACCTTCTTGTCAATCCAAGTATCTATTTTGCTCATCAAATCTTGAACCATAGTCTTGAGATAATTATTCTTCTCTTTTAGCTTGCTATTTTCAGCTTTAAGAGAATAATATTCACCCATAGATACATTCTTACATTCCTGCATGGTTAGTGGTTCCAAAACAATATTTTCAGAAGATAAATTATATTTACAAGAGTTTACCTCACTCTGATCTTCTTCTGAATCACTTTCTAGGTATCCACTTTCTGAATTTCCTCGAACAGAATCCTCATCAAGTCCAACTAGGGCAAGATTGACCATGTCTCCACTTGAATCATCACTGGAAACCGAGTCATCATCACTCCAAGTCATTAGAGCTTTAGCTTTCTTCTTATCCTTGAAGACAGTTTGCTATTTTGACTTCAATTTGTAGCAGTCCCGCTTATAATGGCCTGGCTTTCCACATTCAAAGCATGTCTGATCTTTAGAATCCTTGTTGGGCTTCTTGTCGTTGGAAAATCTGCCTTTATCTCTTTTCAGCTTGTTCTTCTTCTCGATCATCTTTCTGATCTTCCTGGATATTAAAGCTAGTTCTTCGTCTGACTCATCTTCAGATTCCAGTAAGCTATCATTAGTGTGAAGAGCTAATTGCTTCATTTGAGCAACTGGAGCTTGTATAGAACTTGATTGGCTTTCCTTGATTTTGCTTTCAAATTGTTCCAATTCTGCAAAAACAGCCAATTGATCCATAGTATCTATAGTTGGAGAGGATCCAAGAGCTGTTACCTTTGGTTCATAGATAAATGGCACAGCACTAAGTATCTTCATGTTGATTTCCTCTTGTGGGATATGTTTGCCAAGCTGCTTTAAGGCATTCAGATTTATCTGGAATCTAGCTTGACTTTCTCGAATAGTTTCTCCGTCTTGAAGCTTGAAATTTCCAAACTCATTCATTAGTTTACTCAATTTCACCTTTCTTAAACTCTTGGATCCTTCATGATACAATTCCAGAGTATCCCATATCTCTTTAGCTGATTTGCATGAAGAGACTTTATCATATTCACTAGGACATAACCCATTCATGAGAGAATTCCTAGCCTTTCCATTGAAGCTGTATTTGATTAGTTCAGCCTCTGTGAGATCATCAACGTCTTTCACTTTGCCTTCTTTGTCCTTGAACTCAAAAGGACCCTTCTGAACAACTCTCAAAGCTAGTGGCTCCCTGGATAGATACACTTCCATGCGACCTTTCCACCAATTATAGTTTTTTGTACCAAGCAAGAGAGGTGCTCGGTAATCTGAGGTTCCTTCGGGATATTTGTCAGCCATTTTGATCGAATACTATTCCTGTTACAGAAAGATTAGTATACCAAAGCTCTGATACCAACTGAAATTACACCTAGAGGGGGGGTGAATAGGTGATTATGGCTAACTAGGATTACTTTTAGATTTTACCCGATAATAGCTTCACTAGTACAGAAAAGACCTAAGGCGTCGGTCAAAAAAGGCCTAAGGCGTCGGTTTTTTAGCGTAGTAAATGCAGGGGACACTGTAGGTAAATGCCTACAGCGTCGGTTAAATGGTCGACGCAAAAAACTGTTTAGCGTCGGTTAAATAACACACGCAGAAGGCAAGAAAACCGACGCTATAGTTTTACAAACAGTGTCGGTCAATTAAACAACCGACGCTAAATCTTAAACCTGTTGTGTCGGTCTTCTTAAAATGCCAACACTATTGTTCCTATCAATTGCGTCGGTCTTCTTAAAATGCCGACACTATTGTGCTTATCAATTGCGTCGGTCTCACTAAAAAACCGACGCTAAAAGTTGAAGAGCAAATGTGTCGGGTCCTAAAATGCCGACGCCTTAGGTCTATAATTTCATTTTTTTGCCTGATCAAATGTTTTTTCCTGATCAATTTTTTTGCATTTATTTTTTCCTGATCATTTTTAACCTGTTTACTACACATATTTAAAACAGAGGTACACCCAAAAATTAAAAAAGGTTCACAAATTATATTAAAATAAATTTGGAATTGTTCATAATTTTAGTTTACAACCCAATATTTACAAAAATTCATCCAAAACTAATGTTTTCATGACAAATCCCTCAGACTAACTCGATTCTTGATGATATCTAGACTCCTTGTAATTGTTCTGCACTCTCTTCTTGTATCTCCAAGTACCATGCCCTGAAAAAAGAAGTTTATATTAGTACACAAAATCATATATGCAATAAATTATTCAACAAAACATGAATTAATGGCAATATTTATTGTGAACATGAATTAATGACATGTACTGAAAAAAATTACCTGACTATAGACATTCAAGAGTAAAAAATTGAGCCCAAATCTCTCGTATCTCGCTAATTTACTTTCTACCATAGCTTCTAGAACCAAGACCCTACCAAAAATTTAACATACTTCAAATAATACTTCAAATATTAGTACTTGATTTTAAAAATTGTAAACCAATATTTACGATATTTTAGTTTCCTTACCATTTTCCAATTCATGTTGGCATTTTTTTGAGAAAGCATGACAATGTCATACATGTACCTCATCACGAAAAAACCGCATTCTGTGCCTCCTTTTTGTTGGGGACACTACACATAAACAAACAAGATTCATAAATAATAACTAAAAAGAGAGGAGCATATAATATAAGTGAAATAAATAAACCAAAGTAAGTTATACCTGAACCTCGGTGTGATGCCAAATAAACTCTTTTCTGTTATTCTTCAATCCACCTTGAGGTACATATAATTTAAATGCCCTGTAAAATACGTATACTTTCATCACATCACTTATAGGACTAGGTTCTATGTAGTAATTATACAACATGAAATTTGAAATTTTAACATACATTCGTGCAGGTGTGGTCAACCGTATCTTTCTTTCTTTTTTCAACGAATCAAACACGTATATAGCACTTTCATTGAGACAAAAAAGTAGCAACATCCAATGATCTCTACAATAAAAACATATATAATATATTAGTCGGAATATAATTATATAATATATATAGCATGACAATTACTATGATTTTATTCTTACTCTTGGATGTAAGGGGCTAGGATATAATGTTTATCCTTATTAGCAACCAAAAGACTTGTCATGTAATCAGTTGCTTCGTCCTTGCGTTTTTGCTGCTCATGATTATGTGGTATTGCTAGTCTAGATGGCAACATGAATGCAAACTTATCGTCCTTCAATTGTTTGCACAACTTGCTAACATACCTACAAATATTATTTATCACAATATATGTGTGTGCTAATAGATTCTAAAGTGAATTAGGAAGAAAGACTGAGTCTTACTTTACAAACAGTTCCACAATGGGTATGTTTAACCAACTCATTCTCAAAAACTGATTGACATCTTCGAGTGTGATATATATTGGACCATCTCCATTTTCCTCAAAAACGAATGCATCAGATTTTTTAGAAGGGGGCCTCTTTTTGAGTAAGAAACTTAAACCTGCACAGTGATCACTCGAATTTATGTCATCACCAACTACTTGAGGGCTTTGCTTCAGGGGAGTCACCGACCCTTTACTTTCAACCTTTGATGACTTTTGAATTGGCGTCATCTCTTGGAGTTTTTTCTTTTCCAATATAGGATCCTAATCAAAGACATATTTATTGGGTTATATTTAATGGAAACTTTTCATAATTGAACCAAACAAGATATACCTGTCCCAACATCACAAGGTCCTTCGGCCATTGAACAAAGCTACCAGCTGCATTTCCTATTGTCTCGTGTTCGTAACATGGAACATGAAGTGGAGTAAGTTGGTATTCAGTTATAACATCATCAACTGATACTCTAACATTCTGAGGGGCAATCGGGTTATTATGGATCATCTCTCCCTGATTGGTTGGGAAAAGAGTCCCTCTAGCTGCAACAACTTTTCCTCTTTCTACATGTATTACACATAGCCGACAAAGTGTTGGAACCTGGAATATTCAAAATAATTCAGTCGTATAGTAAGTACTATATGTTTGATTCACTGGCCCCTGTGAATCTTAAGCAGGAACAACTTTTTTGGACGGGTTCAACCCAACTAATCAAGAGATTTAATAGTCCAAAATTATGTTGACAGTACCTTGATAGTTGAGAAATAATCTTCCGGATCCACCGAGTGACAACTACTTCGAGCATTATCAACTTTTCGGGCACCAGCATCATTTACAAATTGATCAGCCTCGAGTGACACACCCATCTGCTTCAACTGATTGAAGATGCCTTCCAATTTTGAATTCATCATTTCCTCGCACTCTTTCTGAACTTTCTTTCTGATTTCTTCCGTAATGGTGGCCAATTCATCTGTCGATACAAGACCACTATGTCTCCTTGGCCCTGACTTAAATACATCTTTTATTTTCACGCCTCCACCAACGCCTCTAACACGTCCCCCGTGCTCTTTATTCCCAAGTGCACGTGCTAATAAGTCATCATGGCCATGTGGAGTCCATGAACCTTCTGATGCTTGATTGTGTAACTCATTCTGTAAAATAAATTCATTAGAAACACTTCATTTCACAAGGATACCCCTGCTGATTTTAAAAAGTATAGTGAATTACCATGGTCAGGCACACATCCTTTGTCTTCTTATTTGGAAAGTAATGACCACCTTGTCCATCAGCTCTTGCACGTGCTCTAAGCCAATCAAAACCGCGTCCAGTACGCTCAGTTGATAGCATTGACAGATTGCTGCAATCAGGATCATTGAGAGAAGTGATGGGGTCATCAATAGACCACTTTGTTCTTTTTGAAGCATATCCACTAGGCCCCAGGTAATGAACATGTTCATTATGTTTCTGACTTTCTTTTGCCTTTTCGCTTATTTCCTGTTTAATAAAGATAAAAAAGTTTCATGTTAGTCAAAATTAGTTAATTCAGATGAATATAAAAAAGATGACAATGATGAAGAAGAATGTGATGCTGGTGAAGAATAATTATACTTCTTTATAATTTATAATTTATCAGACATGCCTACTTTCAGGAATTGACATTGAATTACCTTAAACTCTGCAGTCTCACGTCTCTGTTTGAATGTTTTCCACGTGTCCTCGGTAATGAAGCTGTATTTTTCACACGGATCCTTGCCTTCTCGAAAATAATTCTTAGTCAGCTTTCCCTTGAAATCTCTCCACTGCGCTCTTTCTAACACGTTCTTTTTCCGTGAATCATCCAATTTCCACCGGGTCTGAACATAATGAGTAAGTTATAAATTACCAATAGTTAAATATTAGCAATAGTTAAATATTAGCAAGCAGCCAAAGAATGTTAAATACAGTTGAAGTCAAATGCCTTATCATCTTATTGTACCTTAATATCTTCCCATATTGCATCTTTCAAGCCTTGATTTACAAGGTCCCAACTCTCGATATTTATATCAACTTGGAATCAAACCACTGATCTTACATAAGTCCTAAAATCTTTAAGCATATCCCCAATTGGCTCACCATATTCATTGAAAGAAATGCTACAATCCAAATTCTGTTTTGCGATCCTTCTTTTCAAGTCTTTGCACAACGTTGGACCTCTGCTTCTTTTCTTGACTAATTCTTCAGAACATTGCTCCCTGTCTTGCTCTCTGTCTTCCTCTCTGTTTTGCTCCCTCTTACCTTCATCTTGATCCATTAATCTTATACCTGTAACATAATAGGTTAGGAAATGTAAGAGCTATTACATATGGTACATATGGTACATTAAGTTATTGCACCTGGAAGATCAAATATCATGTATAGCTGAGATTATTAGAATTTATCCTAATAAAAAAATTTATCCAACGTTGGTTTATGTTTTAATAAAAAAATTTATCCTTTCTGCATGACTTCTAATGTTATGAGTAAATTATGTATATTTTTTTGTTTTTAATTAGTCGCCACCTACCTGATATTGCAACTAATATTTACAGGCTCTGGAGCAAGCCGGCTTGATAGATAATCTCTGCTGCCTCCTTGAAGTGGCTGAGTTTGATGTGAAGTTGGAGGCAGCATGTGCAATTTTTAATTGCATTAAGGCAGGTTGATAAATTTGAACGGATTGAAAAGCGCGATATTGTAATCTTACAGTACAATGTTTTTACATTACAGCTTTGTCGCTTCTATGTAAGTAAAACTTGACCTGCACATTTGCATATTTGTTTGTGGGAAAATATATGCAGGCGCTAAATGGTTCTAATGCTTATACCATATTCATATTACTAAATTGTAAGAATCTTACTGCAGGAATTTTTGCTAACAGTCTTCCTATTAATATCTGTATAATGATCTCGATGTAATTGCTCCAATTCTATTACAAGGCAAAGAGTTCATATGACTATATATACATTTTATAGAAGTGAAATCTGAAAAACTTTATTAATTAACATAACTGGAATTTCGAATACAAACTTAAAGGAGCATCTGAAACAATGTACCAAACTAGAAGAGCTGAAGTAGTTGAAACATGAGAATCATCAAAGTCGACAGCAAAGGAATGCAGAGAAGTAGTATAACTATTAGTATTTATTAGAACCAGAAAACTATGGCCATGTTATCAGAATTTATATAAGTAGAACTACAAGTTCACACATAAGTAAAATATTCAGCAATCAACACATAACTATGGCAATATTTTTTCAGGACTTGCAGGTTGGAAATGTTGAACTTAACGTTTTAAAGTAGAATTACTTAAAAAAAACAATCAACACTTCTGCACACACTTTGTGTCCACTAAATGAATAAATTGAAGATGAATTTGTCAGAGTTCTTCTGTTCTTCTGTTCTTAATTATAGGGTAGAAAATTACCTTCATTGGCATGAAGGTATTTCAAATCATTATTGATGATCAATCCATACCCCTTCGTCATGGTCATTGCGTGCATAACTTATATCCGTACTATCTTCTATAGATGTGGTTTGTAGGCCAATTGAGAAAGGGGGGTTCTCGTCAAATTGATTATACTCTTCCTCATCTTCGACATTATCAACTCCAATAATACGTCGCTTACCTTGAAGAACAATTGACCACCTCACATCAGCCGGGTCTCGAATATAAAAAACTTGACTGACCTGTGTTGCAAGTATAAATGGATCGTCCTCATGACCAAACCGATTGAAGTCAACCAAAGTGAAACCTGACTCATCTACTCGAACACCACGACGGATATCAAACCATTTACATTTAAATAGTGCAACATTTAAATCTTTGTAATCAATCTCCCAGATTTCCTCAATCACCCCATAATAAGACTTTTTTACATCTCGTGATGCAATGGAATTGCCTCTTTCAAATTCTGTTGAAAAAGCTTCTACAGATATTCCACTATTTTGCACGGTGCTCTTATTATCTTGATGTTGTGTGTAGAAACTGTACCCATTTACATCATATTCTTGGAAACAACTCAGTGGCATGTTTGGGCCATAAGCTAACCACTTCAGAGTATTGGAAACTGTTGAAGGACTTTTTGAATATTGAGACATCACTCGATCTTTAAACCATTTCACAAAAGATCGATTATGTTCATTTGTAACCCACTTGCCACCCTTAGAGGGATTCTTTCGTCGAATCTCCAGTATGTGCTCTTGTAAGTAAGGATTAACTTCTGTCATGTGTTGTAGAACAAAGAGATGGGCTCCACCAAGCATTTCAGCACCGGGAGTGATCATTTTATGTCCTACTGTACCCTGACCGTCAAGTCTACCTTCATGACGAGATCTCGGAATTCCAACTGGATCGGTAGATGCTAGATAGTCCGTGCAAAATTCAATAGTCTCTTCAACCGAATACCCTTCAACTATGCTTGCTTCAGGATGACGCCGATTTCTCACATATGCTTTTAAAATGCACAGAAACCTCTCGAAAGGATACATTTGACGCACATACAAAGGACCACAAATTTTTATCTCTCTCACAAGATGAGTCACTAAATGCACCATAATGTCGAAGAATGAATGTAGGAAATACATTTCAAATTCACAAAGTGTGACTATAATATCAGCTTGCAATCTATCCAAAGTCAAGGGATCGATGACCTTGCTACATATAGCATTAAAGAAGAAGCACAATTTCGTGATAACCACTCTCACGTGCCTCGGCAATATGCCTCGAATTGCAACCGGTAGAAGATGTTGCATTAGCACGTGACAATCATGTGACTTCAAACCTAGAAGCTTCAAGTCTTTCATTGAGACGAGGTTTTTTGGATTTGAGGAATATCCAGATGGAACTTTGACACTTGATAAACACTCACAAAAGCTTATTTTCTCTTTCCTGGACAAAGTGTAACAAGCGGGAGGTAGATACGCACGTTTACCAGATTGTTGTGGTGCTAACTCAGCTCGTACACCCAGCTCTTGCAAGTCTAGCCTGGCTTTCATCCCATCCTTCGTCTTACCAGGTATATTCAATAGTGTCCCAATAATGCTTTCACAAACATTTTTTTCAATATGCATAAAGTCAAGGCAATGTCTCACTTGCAAGTGTTCCCAATATGGTAGATCCCAAAATATAGATCTTTTCTTCCAAATACTATTCGGAGTTGGCTTTTTATACAGCTTCCCAAGAACAACATCAATGTCTTTAACTCGTTCAAAGACCTCCTTCCCGGTTAAAGGAAAATGAGCCACTCGAGTCTCGATAGTCCCATCAAAATCGTTTTTCCTCTTACGATAAGGGTGAGTAAGTGGAAGAAACGTGCGATGACCCATATATACATTTTTTTTGCAGTTCTTCAAACGAAGATCAATCGTAGCATCTTCACAAATCGGACATGCTTTAGCTCCTTTAATCGTGTAACCTGAGAGGTTACCATAGCCGGGAAAGTCACTTATAGTGCAGAAGATCATGGCACGCAAATTGAAATATATCTGAATGTATGCATCATACATCTTCTCACCTTGATCCCACAATAACTTTAAATCCTCAATAAGTGGCTGAAGATAAACATCTATATTATTTCCAGCTTCTTTAGGACCAGGGATTAACAATGTCAACATGATGTACTTACGCTTCATGCATAGCCAAGGAGGCAAGTTATATATCGTTAGAAGAACCGGCCAAGTGCTATGTGTAGAGCTTAGAGTGCGATACGGATTCATGCCGTCTGCACAAAGCCCTAGTCGTAGATTTCTAACTTCTCCTCCAAATTCTGGGAATTTACCATCAATGGTTCTCCATTGCGGAGAGTCAGCCGGGTGTCGGAGCATTCCATCTGATTTTCTCCCTTCCACGTGCCACCTTACAAGCTTTGCATCATTGGAATTTGCAAAGACGTCAATGGGTAAGTAGCGCAACACCTTGACAGGAGGCCTCTTGTCATTAATAGAAGAATTATTTCCATCCCGCTTATATCGGGAGGCTCCACACTTTGGACATGTGTGTAAATGTTCATGCTCCTTGCGAAAGAGCACACAATCATTTGGACAAGCATGTATCTTCTTTACATTCATACCCATTGGACATAATATCTTCTTCGCCTCGTATGTGGAAGTGGGAAGCTCATTTTTTGCAGGAAGCATTTCTGCTAAAAGTTTCAGCATTTCAGTGAAACTCTTGTCACTCCAACCATTTTTTACTTTGAGTTTACACAACTTCAAGGTTGTTGATAACCTAGTAAATTGAACATTGCACCCATGATAGAGAGGTCTTTTAGAATCATCAACCAAGTTCTCCAGAACTTCTGGTTGGTGCACTAGGATTTCTTTAACATCTTGGATCATCTCTTCAACCCTATCATTTTCAGCATCATCTTCTTCATTACGAGGCATACTGTCTCCATAACTTTCATAAATTTTGCTAGAAGTCTCAGTCTTGCTAGTGTGTATTCCCTCCCCATGCCAAATCCACTTAGTATAATCTTCCATGAAACCACGGCGAAATAAATGCTCACGAACAGTGTCAATATTAGGATACTTTTTCAGATTATAACAATCACGACATGGACATGTGATCCTATCTTCTTTTCCATGTTCGATCTGTTTCTTCTTTAGATTTTCTACCGCACATGCAATGAACTCATTAACACCATTAACATAGGCATGCGAGACCCGTGGTATTTTATACATCCAAGTGAGACGATCCATGTTCTCTTTCTATCAAAAATGTATGGAAGAAGGTCAGATTATATTAAATTAATTTTGAACTTAGTGATAAAAGTAACCTATTTAATATTATTCTAGCTAGCTAAGTGGCATGGTTGGCTTTTAGACACCAAATTATTAGTTTTTTAGACAAATGATTATTTATTAGCTTTTTAAATGAATATTATGGGACTGCTTCAAGTCTTTTTTAATAAATCGTGTACATAACGAATGAACCGATTAAATTCATAAATAATAATATATCTCAAAAATGAATATTTAAGTTTTATTGAGCTTTTAGTTTTTATTATGTCTAATATTTCGTATTAAAAACTGATTTATCAAATAATCTTGTGTATACGTTAGTAAGAAACGGCATATTAATTATCTTTTGTACTTGAGAAACACGCGCACACATAATATATCAGTCAAAAGAGATAACAACATGGAATCCATTCCTAACAATTTCAAATTAAATTATCTAAATTTTTATAATTATTTTTAATATTCATTTTTTAACTGGCTGCAAATACATAAATTCAGCATATCACTAACTTCACACAACAAAATCATAAATTAGCAAATTTATGGTTTTTATATATATAGGCATGGATGGTGTGCTCTCAGTTTTCCAGAATATCACTAACTTCACACAACAAAATCATGGGACTTTATTGGCCTAGCACAAAATACCATGAGAAGCTGGAGCGCGACATTATAGTGGAAATATTTAATACAGGTAATCACATTTCAGAATTTAGTTAACTGCGGATTAAAAATTTATGAACTAATTAACAGTTAAGTTACGTACTTGTGTTTTGCTTGTGTATGCTTTGCAGGGATCACACGGGCCGGAAGTAGAGCGTTTCAGTGATCGTGGACTTGGTCCCCCTCCAGCGAATAGAAAGCTGCCTGAAGTATGCAAATTTGCATTCAAGACACTTAGTAACAAAAATGTCATTTTAAATACCAAACTAAGGGATATATTACAATTTAATACCAAACAAAGGGATATTAGAACACAAAGCATTGTGATTATGCGTAAATTGCATATTCTGCTAATTCAAATACAAGTGCATAATTAATTGGCTTTATGGCTAGTACTCAGAATGCACCACAATTCTGACAAACTAATATAACAGCAACTCTGATGCTGAACAACAGCACAGACCAGCAATTGAGACTGGAAAGAATCAATGAATTGCAATTTACAAGTCATTTTAATTAACTTGTCTAACCGAAACTCTGATGCTAATTAACTCTAAAGATATTCAATTTCCACCGGCATACACACAGCCACAGCAGACAATCCTGATGCACTATTTCTGCCAGCCATTTTCAGCTCTAAAAACAGGAGAGTAGGCATGCTATTAAAAACAGCTGATGCAATATATAGAAAAGTTAACTAGATACAAATCATATTTTCAACGGCAGCAGTTAAAATTAATTTCCAAGATAAAATCCGACTTGAATTAAGATTTCATGAAAAAACAAATCTCTAGAGTCTGAAATTAAGTTCCCATTTTCACTAATCTGAAATATAGTAGCTTGAAACAGAAACTCAGGTAGAATACGCAAAAAAACATATATATAATTCAAAAGTATACCGATGAGTAAACATTTGGGAAAATTAATAAATTACAGAAAGACTACAATACCGATAATCATGAAATACGATGTAAATAATAAAAAAGCCTATGCTCTATAAAAGTTATACATCTATAGAAAAATATTGTATTCATTAAGTATATAGAGAAGTTATATTACGCTTATGTAAGCTAAGAAACAAACTTTTTCAAACAGAAACTTCACAGGATATCTGCCATGTGTTCCAACTTTCAAGATGTTGAATAAAGAATCTGATATGTCTACAATGCTTCCAGAATTTATACTTAGAGAAGTTACCAATTTTTAATCACTAATCAGATATTCAGATTGCACTTTCAACAAACAATTTTTGAACAGATATTTACACACGAGAATGAGCATCATGAGGCATTACGATGAGTTCTCTACACCACCACCACCAGTAACATGAGCTAAACCCCACAATTATTTTGAACGATTGGCTTTAGTAATACTTTTAAAATGAATATGAATAATATTTTCTGAATTATTGAACAAATAATTGAAGAATGGAATTATTTACTTGTGTAATTTATAATATATGTAATGTCCTAGTTTAGATTTCGTTTAGAAGCCTTTCTTTTACAACTATAATTTATATTAGTTAGTTCGCATACTTTAAAGTTTATTATTTTTATTGCACATTTGCAGCAGGTCACAGGTTTTTCCAGTGGCATGTTTCAGTTCCCTGCTCATTGGTTGCTAAAAAAAGAGAGTTTCTGATTATCGACTGTTTTCTGAATAATTTCTTGATTCTTAAGTCCTTTACTTAAAAAAATCAGAATAACCGAACTACTAGGAAGCTTTTTCTGGGAAAAGTTCTCATTCCCAAGTTCCGCTTTAAGATGCAGGGCAGCGGTAACTATTAAATCTTTAATAAAATTAACAGTCTATGTCAATAATCATGCAATGAAGTTTATACCGTGATTCTGAGCATATAATCCACATATACAATCAACATTTAGATTACAACATGGTTTAAAAATGAATCATAATTGATACTACAGGTATCCAAAATATCCAGTTGATTAAAATTCACATGATGATAGGAAACACAGTGAAACAAATTACACCTTTAGGCCATAAACATATATGTAAATGTGTGTGATCCTCATCTCTCAACCTCAATATATGTAAATGTATGTAATTCATATGTAGCCAACAAATGGCTGAACCTATGACAAGTAGTCCAGTATACTCTGTGCGTTACGTTTGTGCCGTTGAGGTGCCAACGTATAATTCTGTGCGCTTTTAGACATTATTGTTATTATGTGCCTTTTGGGACTACTCTGTTCACAATCATTCCTGTATCACCTTATACAACTAGTTTTAAATATATAAGAACCACAATCGACCGCAAAAAACAAGGAAACTGAAAAAGAAGGTACAATCTTAGTCCATGCCGTATACAAACAAGGATCCGAGAATTAATCAAAGCAACGCACCTCAACACCCTAAAGCACCAACAACATTCTAACATCGACTAACTTTCCGCAAACAAACAAGAGGGCACACATTCAACATTCTATTACATACTAAATTCCAACAAACCACAGTCAATGAGTATAAAACATAACAATGCTAGTAATCCTGCACTCATAAAGTCGTAATAAGGAGTGTCCTCTGTTTTCAGTTGACATAATTTTTTGGCATAATCAAAATTCAAATAATAAACTAAAGAATTAAATTATAAGTACCAATAATAATACAAATGATAAAACTACCATAGCTGATGAAAAATACAGATAGGAAAGAGAGAGAGAGAGAGAGAGAGAGAGAGAGAGAGAGAGAGAGGGGGGGAGGGGGGAGAGAGAGAGGGGCGGAGAGAGAGGGGGAGAGAGAGAGGGAGAGGGGGAGAGAGAGAGAGAGAGAGAGGAAGAAGTCTCAAACCTCAATTAGAAACAGATAACAGATAACAATAACCCAATCATAACAGCACAGAACCCCAATTAGAAGGAAAAAAAGGAAGAAGTCTCAAACCTCGCAATAACCCAATCGATTCCCCTCTTTGAAGCAGCACCCTCTTTGATTCCCCTCTTTGAAGCAGCACCCTCTTCGATTCCCCTCTTTGAAGCAGCACCCTCTTCGATTGTTTAAGCAGCAGTAGCCAAAACCCCACAATCGAATAAACTCAATCGATTCCCCTTTCTCAGAGCCAACAATCGAACCCTAGAAATCGATGGCCCTCTTTCTCAAAGCCATCGCAGAGTCACAATAGATTCATGCAATTTCAATTCACGTAGTAGAATAGATGAAATCGCAGTTGAGATGAAATCGCAGTTGAGATTGAAATTGCAGTTGAGTAGAATAGTAGCAGAGACGCGCGTTTGTTTTTAAAATATTTTGTTTAATTATTTATTCTTACGTCTGTCAAAAAGAAAACCGACACTGTATATTATCCTAATAGCGTCGGCTAAAAAAACCGACACAATAGCAAAATCAACAGCGTCGGTCTTTTGACCAACCGACACAGAAGACCAAACTAGCAACGGCATTCAACTTGACCGACGCTATTCTAACTCTACAGCGTCGGTTAATTGAAACGACCGACGCCTTTAGCTTTGAAAAATAGAAAAATGTGTCGGTTCTCTATTTAACCGACGTATTAGGCAGTAAAGAGTGTCGGTTCTCTATTTAACCGACACTATAGGTGCGACTCCTAAAGTGTCTTCTGTACTAGTGCTTACTGAGATTTTACCAACTGAACTATAATCTGACAATGATAGTAAGCTGAGATGACTAAATGCAATGCAGAAAAAAATGTGCAGGAAAGTAAATAGAACACACAAGAATTTTAGCCAGGTTCGACCCCTAAGCCCCTATGGTCTACGTCCTGGTCCCTTACCAACTTGGTAAGAGAATATATTATTGATCAATGAAGGTTACAACTACAAGATACAACAATATATCTCCCTTTATCCCAGCTGCTGATAATGGCTTGCTGAAACCCTGTTTAAGAACCTGCTCTCTAAGTACTATACTACCCCGTAGTACAAACTCCTCTAGCAAGTACCACTAAACCCTTGTTTCCCTAGCCAACTTATCCAGCAACTAATCAATACAATTGAACAATACAAATCAGTGAATAAAGTTTACAACTCAAACTATAAACTCTCTCTAAGATGAAACACGTGTATATATTTAGAGCTCGAGAGTATTTTAGAAACAATAAAGATCAGGAGTTGTATGTGTTCTTGCTTGCAAAATCATTCAATATAAAACTGCAAGAAAACCTCTTATATAACCACACATTAACGTTTGAAAACAGCCTCAACAAATTACAACGGCTAGAATCCAATTCTACCGTGTAAGATCGTTGGGATGGTTTCCAACGTTCATGTGTACGTTAGATAGAAGAGAAAGAAAGATGTCCAACGAACGTACAGAAAATATCTCTTCTATTTTGTAGAGTATAAAACGTTTTAATCAGTAGATAGAAGATAGAGTTTGAAAGAAAAACAAACTCCTATTCTTTAGGAAATCAATTTGAATGATTAAAAACGATTTATAATTGAGCTCTATATATATAATGCACGTATAATTATTAGAGAAGTCCTTACAACTGATATATATGAAGATCCTATAAAATCTCCATGAAATTCGACTTCCTTGTTGAATCTGGACTGTGCATCTTGGCTTGCTGTTATTCTGACACTGTTGATCATAGCTTGCTGAAATAGATTACTGTCTTATGATAGCTTGCTGTCATGATACTTAAACAGCAATAACATTAAGCTGTTATATCCTGCAGACATTCTCAAATAACAACATGATGGCTTGCTGTGTTGTGATCATCAAAACTAAGGAGTTACAAAACAATGCCGTAGGTGGTAGAGGGTATTTCTTTTTTATTTGTTACGAAAAAATGTTTAGTATTCCAGGCTGAGTTGTTTTATATTTTTTTATAGCTAATGAAATATCAATAAAATTTCATTTTTTTTAGTTTTACACATTTTCAATTTTTAGTATTATATTCTTTACTATAAATTAAAAATTGATAAATTAAATTGGATAAGTACATGAACAATAAAAAAAACAAAAAACTCACAATATTAAAAAAAACATAAAACTCATAATATTCCCTTATAATAAAAATTCGAAAATACTATTTCGAACAAATAATTAAAAAATACATTTTTACTCAAAAATTTAAAATTCAATATTAAATTTAAATATTTTAGTTTAAAATATTAATTCAAAAATATCAAAATATAAGTTCGAAAAAATATTTAAAAATTCATTTTTAACAAAAAAATAAATCAGAAAAAATAAAGCGGGCAAGAACCGTTACATTTAAAACAGCGTCCTATTTCATTACACTAGCCATAATGAAACAATGCTGTGTGGCAGAGGGTATTTTTTTTATTTGTTACAAAAAAATGTTTAGCATTCCGGAGGCTGAGTTGTTTTATATTTTTTTTTATATCTAATGAAAAATGAATAAAATTTCATTTTTTTTAGTTTTCCACATTTTCAATTTTTAGTATTATATTCTTTACTATCAATTAAAAATTGATAAATTAAATTGGATAAGTACATGAACAATAAAAAAAACATAAAACTCACAATATTAAAAAAAACATAAAACTCATAATATTCCCTTATAATAAAAATTCGAAAATACTATTTCGAACAAATAATTAAAAAAATACATTTTCACTCAAAAATTTTAAATTCAATATTAAATTTAAATATTTTAGTTTAAAATATTAATTCAAAAATTTCAAAATATAAGTTCGAAAAAATATTTAAAAATTCATTTTAACAAAAAAATAAATTAGAAAAAATAAAGCGGGGAAGAACCGTTAAATTTAAAAGAGCGTCCTCTTTCATTACACTAGAGGTAATGAAACAATGCTGTAGGTGGAGAGGGTATTTTTTTTATTTGTTACCAAAAAATGTTTAGCATTCCGGGGGCTGAGTTGTTTTATATTTTTTTTATATCTAATGAAAAATCGATAAAATTTCATATTTTTTTAGTTTTCCACATTTTCAATTTTTAGCTTTATATTTGTTTACTCTAAATTAATAATTGATAAATTAAATTGGACAAGTACAAGAAAAATAAAAAAACATAAAACTCACTATATTAAAAAAACATAAAACTCATAATATTCTCTTATAATAAAAATTCGAAAATGCTATTTCGAACAAATAATTAAAAAATACATTTTCACTCAAAAATTTTAAATTTAATATTAAATTTAAATATTTTAGTTTAAAATATTAATTCAAATATAACAAAATATAAGTTCAAAAAAATATTAAAAATTCATTTTTAACAAAAAAAATAAATTAGAAAAAATAAAGCGGGCAAGAACCATTACATTTAAAACTGCGTCCTCCAGCATTGTTTCATTGCACTATCCGCAATGAAACAATGCTATAGGTGGTAGAAGGTATTTCTTTTTTATTTGTTACGAAAAAATGTTTAGCATTCCAGGCTGAGTTGTTTTATATTTTTTTATAGCTAATGAAAAATCAATAAAATTTAATTTTTTTTAGTTTTCCACATTTTCAATTTTTAGTATTATATTCTTTACTATAAATTAAATTGGATAAGTACATGAACAATAAAAAAAAAATCACAATATTAAAAAAAACATAAAACTCATAATATTCCCTTATAATAAAAATTCGAAAATACTATTTCGAACAAATAATTAAAAAACACATTTTTACTCAAAAATTTAAAATTCAATATTAAATTTAAATATTTTAGTTTAAAATATTAATTCAAAAATATCAAAATATAAGTTCGAAAAAATATTTAAAAATTCATTTTTAACAAAAAAATAAATCAGAAAAAATAAAGCGGGTGGCAGAGGGTATTTTTTTTATTTGTTACAAAAAAATGTTTAGCATTCGGGGGCTGAGTTGTTTTATATTTTTTTTTATATCTAATGAAAAATGAATAAAATTTCATTTTTTTTAGTTTTCCACATTTTCAATTTTTAGTATTATATTCTTTACTATCAATGAAAAATTGATAAATTAAATTGGATAAGTACATGAACAATAAAAAAACATAAAACTCACAATATTAAGAAAAACATAAAACTCATAATATTCCCTTATAATAATAATTCGAAAATACTATTTCGAACAAATAATCAAAAAATACATTTTTACTCAAAAATTTAAAATTCAATATTAAATTTAACTATTTTTGTTTAAAATATTAATTATAAAATATCAAAATATAAGTTCGAAAAAATATTTAAAAATTCATTTTTAATAAAAAAATAAATTAGAAAAAGTAAAGCGGGCAAGGACCGTTACATTTAAAACATGGTCTTGTTTCATTACACTAGCCGTAATGAAACAATGCTGTAGGTGGAAGAGAGTATTTATTTTTATTTGTTACGAAAAAATGTTTAGCATTCGGGTGGCTGAGTTGTTTTATATTTTTTTTTATATCTTATGAAAAATCGATAAAATTTCATTTTCTTTAGTTTTCCATATTTTCAATTTCTAGCATTATATTCGTTTACAATAAATTAAAAATTGATAAATTAAATTTGACAAATATAAGAAAAATAAAAAAAACATAAAACTCACTATATTAAAAAAACATAAAACTCATAATATTCCCTTATAATAAAAATTCGAAAATACTATTTCGAACAAATAATTAAAAAATACATTTTCACTCAAAAATTTTAAATTTAATATTAAATTTAAATATTTTAGTTTAAAATATTAATTCAAATATAACAAAATATAAGTTCAAAAAAATATTAAAAATTCATTTTTAACAAAAAAAATAAATTAGAAAAAATAAAGCGGGCAAGAACCATTACATTTAAAACTGCGTCCTCCAACATTGTTTCATTGCACTATCCGCAATGAAACAATGCTATAGGTGGTAGAAGGTATTTCTTTTTTATTTGTTACAAAAAAATGTTTAGCATTCGAGGCTCAGTTGTTTTATATTTTTTTATAGCTAATGAAAAATCAATAAAATTTAATTTTTTTTAGTTTTCCACATTTTCAATTTTCAGTATTATATTCTTTACTATAAATTAAATTGGATAAGTACATGAACAATAAAAAAAACAAAAAACTCACAATATTAAAAAAAACATAAAACTCATAATATTCCCTTATAATAAAAATTCGAAAATACTATTTCGAACAAATAATTAAAAAACACATTTTTACTCAAAAATTTAAAATTCAATATTAAATTTAAATATTTTAGTTTAAAATATTAATTCAAAAATATCAAAATATTAGTTCGAAAAAATATTTAAAAATTCATTTTTAACAAAAAAATAAATCAGAAAAAATAAAGCGGGCAAGAACCGTTACATTTAAAACAACGTCCTGTTTCATTACACTAGCCGTAATGAAACAATGCTGTGTGGCAGAGGGTATTTTTTTTATTTGTTACAAAAAAATGTTTAGCATTCGGGGGCTGAGTTGTTTTATATTTTTTTTTTATATCTAATGAAAAATGAATAAAATTTCATTTTTTTTAGTTTTCCACATTTTCAATTTTTAGTATTATATTCTTTACTATCAATGAAAAATTGATAAATTAAATTGGATAAGTACATGAACAATAAAAAAACATAAAACTCATAATATTAAAAAAAACATAAAACTCATAATATTCCCTTATAATAATAATTGGAAAATACTATTTCGAACAAATAATTAAAAAATACATTTTTACTCAAAAATTTAAAATTCAATATTAAATTTAACTATTTTTGTTTAAAATATTAATTATAAAATATCAAAATATAAGTTCGAAAAAATATTTAAAAATTCATTTTTAACAAAAAAATAAATTAGAAAAAGTAAAGCGGGCAAGGACCGTTACATTTAAAACATGGTCTTGTTTCATTACACTAGCCGTAATGAAACAATGCTGTAGGTGGAAGAGAGTATTTATTTTTATTTGTTACGAAAAAATGTTTAGCATTCGGGTGGCTGAGTTGTTTTATATTTTTTTTTATATCTTATGAAAAATCGATAAAATTTCATTTTCTTTAGTTTTCCACATTTCCAATTTTTAGCATTATATTCGTTTACAATAAATTAAAAATTGATAAATTAAATTTGACAAATACAAGAAAAATAAAAAAACATAAAACTCACTATATTAAAAAAACATAAAACTCATAATATTCCCTTATAATAAAAATTCGAAAATACTATTTCGAACAAATAATTAAAAAATACATTTTCACTCAAAAATTTCAAATTCAATATTAAATTTAAATATTTTAGTTTAAAATATTAATTCAAATATAACAAAATATAAGTTCGAAAAAATATTTAAAAATTCATTTTAAAAAAAAAATAAATTAGAAAAATAAAGCGGGCAAGAACCATTACATTTAAAACAGCGTCCTCCAGCATTGTTTCATTGCACTATCCGCAATAAAACAATGTTGTACGTGGTAGAGGGTATTTCTTTTTTATTTGTTACGAAAAAATGTTTAGCATTCGAGGCTGAGTTGTTTTATATTTTTTTATAGCTAATGAAAAATCAATAAAATTTTAATTTTTTTAGTTTTCCACATTTTCAATTTTTAGCTTCATATTCGTTTACTATAAATTAAAAATTGATAAATTAAATTGGACAAGTACAAGAAAAATAGAAAAAAACATAAAACTCACAATATTAAAAAAAACATAAAACTCATAATATTCCCTTATAATAAAAATTCGAAAATACTATTTCGAACAAATAATTAAAAAATACATTTTTACTTAAATATTTAAAATTCAATATTAAATTTAAATATTTTAGTTTAAAAAATTTATTCAAAAATATCAAAATATAAGTTCGAAAAAATATTTAAAAATTCATTTTTAAGAAAAAAATAAATTAGAAAAAATAAAGCAGGCAAGAACCGTTACATTTAAAACAGGGTCTTGTTTCATTACACTAGGCGTAAAGAAACAATGTTGTAGGTGGCAGAGGGTATTTTTTTTATTTGTTACAAAAAAATGTTTAGCATTCTAGGGGCTGAGTTGTTTTATATTTTTTTTAAAGCTAATGAAAAATCAATAAAATTTCATTTTTTTGTTTTCCACATTTTCAATTTTTATCTTTTTATTCGTTTACTATAAATTAAAAATTGATAAATTAAATTGGACAAGTACAAGAAAAATAGAAAAAAACATAAAACTCACAATATTATAAAAAACATAAAACTCATAATATTCCCTTATAATAAAAATTCGAAAATACTATTTCGAATAAATAATTATAAAATACATTTTTACTTAAAAATTTAAAATTCAATATTAAATTTAAATATTTTATTTTAAAATATTAATTCAAAAATATCAAAATATAAGTTCGAAAAAATATTTAAAAATTCATTTTTAACAAAAAAATAAATTAGAAAAAATAAAGCGCGCAAGAACCGTTACATTTAAAACAGCGTCCTTTTCATTACACTAGCCGTAATGAAATAATGCTGTAGGTGGCAAAGAGTATTTTTTTTTATTTGTTACGAAAAAATGTTTAGCATTCCGGGGGCTGAGTTGTTTTATATTTTTTTTTATATCTAATGGAAAATCGATAAAATTTCATTTTTTTTAGTTTTCCACATTTTCAATTTTTAGCTTTATATTCGTTTACTATAAATTAATAATTGATAAATTAAATTAGACAAGTACAAGAAAAATAAAAAAACAGAAAACTCACTATATTAAAAAAAACATAAAACTCATAATATTCCCTTATAATAAAAATTTGAAAATACTATTTCGAACAAATAATTAAAAAATACATTTTCACTCAAAAATTTTAAATTCAATATTAAATTTAAATATTTTAGTTTAAAATATTAATTCAAATATATCAAAATATAAGTTCGAAAAATATTTAAAAATTCATTTTTAACAAAAAAAATAAATTAGAAAAAATAAAGCGGGCAAAAACCATTTCAAATTACACCTAGAGGGGGGTGAATAGGTGATTATGGCTAACTAGGATTACTTTTAAATTTTACCCGATAATAGCTTACTGAGATTTTATCAACTGAACTATAATCTGACAATGATAGTAAGCTGAGATGACTAAATGCAATGCAGAAAATAATGTGCAGGAAAGTAAATAGAACACACAAGAATTTTAGCCAGGTTCGACCCCTAAGCCCCTATGGTCTACGTCCTGGTCCCTTACCAACTTGGTAAGAGAATATATTATTGATCAATGAAGGTTACAACTACAAGATACAACAATATATCTCCCTTTATCCCAGCTGCTGATAATGGCTTGCTGAAACCCTGTTTAAGAACCTGCTCTCTAAGTACTATACTACCCCGTAGTACAAACTCCTCTAGCAAGTACCACTAAACCCTTGTTTCCCTAGCCAACTTATCCAGCAACTAATCAATACAATTTGAACAATACAAATCAGTGATAAAGTTTACAACTCAAACTATAAACTCTCTTCAATAAAATACGTATATATATTTAGAGCTCGAGAGTAATAAAGATCAGGAGTTGTATGTGTTCTTGCTTGCAAAGTCGTCCTCTTTTAAAAACTGCAAGAAACCACATATATATATAACCATACATTAACATTTGAAAACAGCCTCAACAAATTACAACGGCTAGAATCCAATGCTACCGTGTAAGATCGTTGGGATGGTTTCCAACGTTCATGTGTACGTTAGATAGAAGAGAAACACAGAAGTCCAACGTTCAGAAAATATCTCTTCTATTTACTAAAAGATAAAACGTTTTAATCAGAAGATAGAAGAAAGAGTTTAAAAGAGAAACAAACTCCTATTCTTTAGGAAATCAATTTGAATGATTAAAAACGATTTATAATTGAGCTCTATATATATAATGCACGTATATTTATTAGAGAAGTCCTTACAACTGATATATATGAAGATCCTATAAAATCTCCAAGAAATTCGACTTCCTTGTTGAATCTGGACTGTGCATCTTGGCTTGCTGTTATTCTGACAATCGTGATCATAGCTTGCTGAAATAGATTACTGTCTTATGATAGCTTGCTGTCATGATACTTAAACAGCACTGATATCAAGCTGTTATATCCTGCAAACATTCTCAAATAACAACATGATGGCTCGCTGTGTTGTGATCATCAAAACTAAGGAGTTACAATCTCCCCCTTTTTGATGATTACACACATTTAGGAGAATTATAAAAACTCCCCCTAAATCTATGCAAATCTCAAAAACTTATAACATGTTACTGCAATTAATATAAATGACACACATGCATATCCAAAATAACCAACATAGCAGCATTATATCATTACATCAATTCTTAAAAACTAAAAGTCAATTAAGTCTTAAATAACAGCCAACATAAACCAAGTAGCAAACCACAGATTAAACATAAGCCAACAGATAGTCTTAATAATCAGGCATAAATATAAACATAAGTCTCCTAAATTACTCCCCCTTAAAGCATCAAAAAGATTCAGGTTCTTGATATCAGTGTTGTTTAAGTATCATGACAGCAAGCTATCATAAGACAGTAATCTATTTCAGCAAGCTATGATCACGATTGTCTGAATAACAACATGATGGCTTGCTGTGTTGTGATCATCAAAACTAAGGAGTTACAATCTCCCCCTTATGATTACACACATTTAGGAGAATTATAAAAACTCCCCCTAAATCTATGCAAATCTCAAAAACTTATAACATGTTACTGCAATTAATATAAATGACACACATGCATATCCAAAATAACCAACATAGCAGCATTATATCATTACATCAATTCTTAAAAACTAAAAGTCAATTAAGTCTTAAATAACAGCCAACATAAACCAAGTAGCAAACCACAGATTAAACATAAGCCAACAGATAGTCTTAATAATCAGGCATAAATATAAACATAAGTCTCCTAAATTACTCCCCCTTAAAGCATCAAAAGATTCAGGTTCTTGATATCAGTGTTGTTTAAGTATCATGACAGCAAGCTATCATAAGACAGTAATCTATTTCAGCAAGCTATGATCACGATTGTCAGAATAACAACATGATGGCTTGCTGTGTTGTGATCATCAAAACTAAGGAGTTACAATCTCCCCCTTTTTGATGATTACACACATTTAGGAGAATTATAAAAACTCCCCCTAAATCTATGCAAATCTCAAAATCTTATAACATGTTACTGCAATTAATATAAATGACACATATGCATATCCAAAATAACCAACATAGCAGCATTATATCATTACATCAATTCTTAAAAACTAAAAGTCAATTAGGTCTTAAACAACAGCCAACATAAACCAAGTAGCAAACCACAGATTAAACATAAGCCAACAGATAGTCTTAATAATCAGGCATAAATATAAACATAAGTCTCCTAAATTACTCCCCCTTAAAGCATCAAAAAGATTCAGGTTCTTGATATTAGTGCTGTTTAAGTATCATGACAGCAAGCTATCATAAGACAGTAATCTATTTCAGCAAGCTATGATCACGATTGTCAGAATAACAACATGATGGCTTGCTGTGTTGTGATCATCAAAACTAAGGAGTTACAATCTCCCCCTTTTTGATGATTACACACATTTAGGAGAATTATAAAAACTCCCCCTAAATCTATGCAAATCTCAAAAACTTATAACATGTTACTGCAATTAATATAAATGACACACATGCATATCCAAAATAACCAACATAGCAGCATTATATCATTACATCAATTCTTAAAAACTAAAAGTCAATTAAGTCTTAAATAACAGCCAACATAAACCAAGTAGCAAACCACAGATTAAACATAAGCCAACAGATAGTCTTAATAATCAGGCATAAACATAAACATAAGTCTCCTAAATTACTCCCCCTTAAAGCATCAAAAAGATTCAGGTTGAGGGCTGATCAGAATTATAAGATAAAGCATCAAAACACACCAACAAGTAACAACAATAAACAGATAATGACATATCATAATTAAAAAATTACATTAAACACAAAATTGCCATTTAATAACCCATCATAGTAAGCTAACATTAAAAATGATAGTAAGCCAACATTACCAAATTTCCAAAGATAGCTTGCGATTATACACTGCACATGCCAAGTAGAAAATCTTGCTTCGCCAAGGGGTTTTGTAAAGATATCTGCCAATTGATATTCAGTAGGTACAAAAACTAATTCAATCTTACCTTTGGCAGCATTATCTCTCAAGAAATGATGACAAACATCAATATGCTTTGTTCTTGAGTGATTAACCGAATTCCTTGATATGTTGATGGTGCTAGTGTTGTCACAATAGATTGGAACTTTGCCACACTTGATTCCAAAATCTCGTAGAGTCTGAATCATCCACAAAATTTGAGAGCAACAGCTACCAGCTGCCAAATACTCACCTTCTGCTGTGGATAATGCAACTGATGTTTGTTTCTTACTTTGCCAAGATACGAGACTTTGTCCTAAATATGTACAAACACCACTTGTGCTCTTTCTATCAGTTTGACAACCTGCATAGTCAGTATCACTATACCCCACAAGATCAAATGTGCTTGTAATACGATAAAATAACCCAAGATTAATAGTCCCACTTAAATATCGAAATATTCTTTTAACTGCATTTAAGTGTGATTCCTTAGGTTTAGCTTGAAAACGAGCACATACACAAACACTATACATAATATCTGGCCGAGAAGCAGTAAGATATAAAAGACTACCAATCATACCTCTATACTTCTTGATATCAACATCTTTACCTTTTTCATCCGATGTCAGCTTGCTGTTTTGATTCATTGGAGTAGATTTCGGCTTGACATTGTCAAAACCAAATCTGTTCATTAAATTCTTGACATATTTTGATTGATGCACATAAATTCCATCTTTAGATTGTTTAATTTGGAGCCCCAAGAAATAATTGAGCTTACCCATCATGTTCATGTCAAATTCACTGCTCATACACTTAGAAAACCACTCACACATAGAATCATTAGTGGATCCAAAGATTATATCATCTACATATATCTGGACAATCAAATATCATTACCATTTTGCTTAGTAAATAAAGTAGGATCAATTTTACCTCGAATGAAGCCATTTTTGATCAAAAACTTACTAAGCCTCTTGTACCAAGCCCTTGGTACTTGCTTTAAGCCATATAATGCCTTCTTGAGCTTGTAAACATAGTCCGGATGTTGTTCATGTTCAAAACTAGGGGGTTGCTTAACATAAACTTCCTCTTCCAGAAATCCATTAAGAAAAATACTTTTGACGTCCATTTGGTGTAGCTTGATCTTCTTGTAGCATGCATAAGCAAGAAGCATCCTAATTGATTCCAATCTAGCTACTAGAGCATAAGTTTGATCAAAGTCAATGCCTTCTTGTTGGTTGTACCTTTGTGCTCCGAGCCTTGCTTTATTTCGAGTAACAGTACCAAATTCATCCACTTTATTCTTGAAAATCCATTTTGTACCAATGATTGAAGCATCCTTTGGTGGCTTGACCAGTTCCTAAATATCACATCGTTCGAATTGATTGAGTTCTTCTTGCATAGCCGTGATCCAATTTTCATCTTCAAGTGCTTCTTTGACATTCTTGGGTTCCTCTTGAGCTAAAAACGCAGCATAAGCACAAAAGTTTGCAGTGCCTTTTCTTGTCTTGAGACCATCAGAAATATCACCAATAACCTGTTCTGGAGGATGATTCTTCACTGTCCGTGTAGCTTTTGGCAATGAATGCTTTGCAATATCTTCATGTGAAGTCTTCCTTATCTTAGATGGAGGAGCTAAGTCTTCACCATCATAGATTGGCATTTTATCCTTTGCTCTATTTCCTCTAGGACCATCAAGAGTCATCTTTGCCATCTTTACAATTGCATCATCAACTGGAGTAGAAGGTTCTGCTTGCTGATTTCCTGAGGCAGTTTCAATTTCAGCTTGCTGTTTTCCAGAATCAGTCTCTGTTTCAGCTTGCTGTTTTGGAGTAGCCTTCTCTGTTTCAGCTTGCTGTTGTCCAGCTTCACCTGCATCATCTTCCTCGTCTCTTGGAAGATCATTGTTAGGTTCTTGAAAAGTAACATCTATAGATTCCTCAACAATATGCTTAGACAAATTATAAACTCTATAGGTTTTACTATTCATAGAATAACCAAGAAAAATAGCTTCATAAGATTTAGCATCAAATTTACCATCATTACCAATTGTCTTGAGCACAAAACACTTTGAGCCAAAGATTCTGAAGTAACTGATGTTGGGCCTCTTTTTCTTGAGCAATTCATATGGAGTCTTGTCCAAAATAGGTCTTATCAATACTCTATTCAGAACATAGCATGCTGTGTTGACTGCTTCTGCCCAAAAACTTCTAGGTAACTTGCTTTCTTGCAACAAAGTCCTTGCTGTCTCTTGCAGTGACCTATTCTTGCGTTCCACCACACCATTTTGTTGTGGAGTCTTTGGAGCCGAGAATTCATGTGATATTCCTCTTTCTTCACAATAAGTAACAAAGTCTTTTTGGAATTCACCACCTCGATCACTCCTTATTCCTACAAGCTTTGTATTGAGCTTATTCTCAAGTAATTTAATTAGTTTCTCAAACTCATTAAAAGCAGCATCTTTAGTTCTAAGAAACAATACCCATATAAAACGAGAATAATCATCAACAATTACACAACCATATTGCTTACCTCCTATACTTTTATAAGCTTCTGGACCAAATAAGTCTAAATGTAAAAGTTCTAAGGGTTTAGAAGTAGATACCATTTTCTTTGCTTTGTGAGTACTTCTAATTTGCTTGCCTAATTGGCATGCCGAACACACCTCAGTTTTGACATACTTGATTTTGGGTAAACCTCTGACTAGCTTCTTCTTTGAAAGCTTGCTAAGTAAGTCCATGTGCCAAACATATGGATCAGTGTCTATTGCAGCAAGACAGCAAGCTGTTTTCTGCAACTCAAAGTCTAAAATATATATATTTCCTTCCCTTCTAGCAACTAGGGGGACTTTGTTAGTACCAATAGTAATAATACACTTATCAATACCAAAGTTAACAATATGACCATCATCATATAACTGACTTATGCTAAGCAGATTATATTTAAGGCCTTTAACATATTGAACTTTATCAATTGAAATGTGTTTATTACCTATTTACCTTTTCCAAGAATTTGAAGAGTTTTGCTATCACCAATAGTCACTCTTCCACCCTTTTTCATCTGAAGACTCAAGAATTGTGCTTTGTCTCCACTCATATGTCTAGTACATCCGCTATCTAAAATCCATTGAGTTGATTTGACTCGAGCGGCAAGACACATCTACAAAACAAATAAAATAACTCAACCTTTTGGTACCCAAAGTTTGTTGGGTCCGACATGGTTAGCAGATAAAACATATAAAACATGTAAATCAGATTTCTTTATCCATTTTTGGATAAATCTAGGTGATTTAACTCTGCCAGCCTGATGATGGTAAGCTGTCTTTGTTCTGCCATTCTGATCATAGTAAGCTGTTTTCTGTTTGTTTCCTCCATGGTATGATTTTTGTCCATTCTGAACTTTGCAATGTTTTTCAAGATGCCCTTTCTTTCCATATCTGTTGCATATCTTCCAAGGCATAGCATAATCATAGGGTATGCCATGTTTTCCTTCATATCTTAGAGCTTTGTCCTTCTTGTTTGCATTCATTCCAATTCCTTCTCTGACCAATGGAATATTTGTGTTGTTCATCATAAATTTGAGACTTTCTTCTCCTTGAACAAACGATCCCATGCCCTTTTTCAGATCCTCCACTTCCTTTGTGAGCAGATCAATCTTTTTAGCTTGCTGACTTATGATTTCAGCTTGCTGAGATGGTTCTTCTGCTTGATTTGAAGGTGTTGCATCTATTGATTCTCTGAGTTTGAACAGCTTCAAACATTCATCCCTTGCTTCAATCTCCTTCTTTAACTCTGTGATCTCCATTAATTGAGTCTTGCTTCTTTTGAGGAGAATTTTGTTGAAGTTTTCCACATGACTAACTTTAGCTTGAAGATCCTTGATTTCAGCCTTTTTGTCAGCTTGTGTAGGTACCTTCTTGTCAATCCAAGTATCTACTTTGCTCATCAAATCTTGAACCATAGTCTTGAGATAATTATTCTTCTCTTTTAGCTTGCTATTTTCAGCTTTAAGAGAATAATATTCACCCATAGATACATTCTTACATTCCTGCATGGTTAGTGGTTCCAAAACAATATTTTTAGAAGATAAATTATATTTACAAGAGTTTACCTCACTCTGATCTTCTTCTGAATCACTTTCTAGGTATCCACTTTCTGAATTTCCTCGAACAGAATCATCATCAAGTCCAACTAGGGCAAGATTGACCATGTCTCCACTTGAATCATCACTGGAAACCGAGTCATCATCACTCCAAGTCATTAGAGCTTTAGCTTTCTTCTTATCCTTGAAGACAGTTTGTTGTTTTGACTTCAATTTGTAGCAGTCCCGCTTATAATGGCCTGGCTTTCCACATTCAAAGCATGTCTGATCTTTAGAATCCTTGTTGGGCTTATTGTTGTTGGAAAATCTGCCTTTATCTCTTTTCAGCTTGTTCTTCTTCTCGATCATCTTTCTGATCTTCCTGGATATTAAAGCTAGTTCTTCGTCTGACTCATCTTCAGATTCCAGTAAGCTATCATTAGTGTGAAGAGCTAATTGCTTCATTTGAGGAACTGGAGCTTGCATAGAACTTGATTGGCTTTCCTTGATTTTGCTTTCAAATTGTTCCAATTCTGCAAAAACAGCCAATTGATCCATAGTATCTATAGTTGGAGAGGATTCTAGAGCTGTTACCTTTGGTTCATAGATAAATGGCACAACACTAAGTATCTTCATGTTGATTTCCTCTTGTGGGATATGTTTGCCAAGCTGCTTTAAGGCATTCAGATTTATCTGGAATCTAGCTTGACTTTCTCGAATAGTTTTCTCCGTCTTGAAGCTTGAAATTTCCAAACTCATTCATTAGTTTACTCAATTTCACCTTTCTTAAACTCTTGGATCCTTCGTGATACAATTCCAGAGTATCCCATATCTCTTTAGCTGATTTGCATGAAGAGACTTTATCACATTCACTAGGACATAACCCATTCATGAGAGAATTCCTAGCCTTTCCATTGAAGCTGTATTTGATTAGTTCAGCCTCTGTGAGATCATCAACGTCTTTCACTTTGCCTTCTTTGTCCTTGAACTCAAAAGGACCCTTCTGAACAACTCTCAAAGCTAGTGGCTCCCTGGATAGATATACTTCCATGCGACCTTTCCACCAGTTATAGTTTTTTGTACCAAGCAAGAGAGGTGCTCGGTAATCTGAGTTTCCTTCGGGATATTTGTCAGCCATTTCGAGTCGAATACTATTCCTGTTACAGAAAGATTAATATACCAAAGCTCTGATACCAACTGAAATTACACCTAGAGGGGGGGTGAATAGGTGATTATGGCTAACTAGGATTACTTTTAGATTTTACCCGAAAATAGCTTACTGAGATTTTATCAACTGAACTATAATCTAACAATGATAGTAAGCTGATATGACTAAATGTAATTCAGAAAATAATGTGCAGGAAAGTAAATAGAACACACAAGAATTTTAGCCAGGTTCGACCCCTAAGCCCCTATGGTCTACGTCCTGGTCCCTTACCAACTTGGTAAGAGAATATATTATTGATCAATGAAGGTTACAACTACAAGATACAATAATATATCTCCCTTTATCCCAGCTGCTGATAATGGCTTGCTGAAACCCTGTTTAAGAACCTGCTCTCTAAGTACTATACTACCCCGTAGTACAAACTCCTCTCGAAAGTACCACTAAACCCTTGTTTCCCTAGCCAACTTATCCAGCAACTAATCAATACAATTTGAACAATACAAATCAATGATAAAGTTTACAACTCAAACTATAAACTCTCTCTAAGATGAAACCGTGGATATATCTAGAGCTCGAGAGTATTTTGAAATTATAAAGATCAGGAGTTGTATGTGTTCTTGCTTGCAAAATCGTCCTCTTTTAAAAACTGCAAGAAACCACATTATATATATAACCATACATTAACATTTGAAAATAGCCTCAACAAATTACAAACGGCTAGAATCCAATTCTACCGTGTAAGATCGTTGGGATGGTTCCAACGTTCATGTGTATGTTAGATAGAAGAGAAACATAGAAGTCCAACGTTCAGAAAATATCTCTTCTATTAGTAGAGGATAAAAATTTTTAATTAGAAGATAGAAGAAAGAGTTTGAAAGAAAAACAAAATCCTATTCTTTAGGAAATGAATTTGAATGATTAAAATGATTTATAATTGAGCTCTATATATATAATGCACGTATATTTATTAGAGAAGTCCTTACAACTGATATATATGAAGATCCTATAAAAATCTCCATGAAATTCGACTTCCTTGTTGAATCTGGACTGTGCATCTTGGCTTGCTGTTATTCTGACAATCGTGATCATAGCTTGCTGAAATAGATTACTGTCTTATGATAGCTTGCTGTCATGATACTTAAACAGCACTGATATCAAGCTGTTATATCCTGCAAACATTCTCAAATAACAACATGATGGCTTGCTGTGTTGTGATCATCAAAACTAAGGAGTTACAATCTCCCCCTTTTTGATGATTACACACATTTAGGAGAATTATAAAAACTCCCCCTAAATCGTATGCAAATCTCACAAAAACTTATAACATGTTACTGCAATTAATATAAATGACACACATGCCATATCCAAAATAACCAACATTAGCAGCATTATATCATTACATAATTTTTAAAAAACTAAAAGTCAATTAAGTCTTAAATAACAGCCAACATAAACCAAGTAGCAAACCACAGATTAAACATAAGCCAACAGATAGTCCTTAATAATCAGGCACTAAACATAAACATAAGTCTCCTCAATTACTCCCCCTTAAAGCATCAAAAATATTCAGGTTGAGGGCTGATCAGAATTATAAGATAAAGCATCAAAAGCACACAAACAAGTAACGACAATAAACAGATAATGACATATCATAATAAAAATTACATTAAAACACAAAATTGCCATTTTAAATAACCCATCATAGTAAGCTAACATTAAAAATGATAGTAAGCAACATTACCAAATTTCCAAAGATAGCTTGCCATTATACACTGCACATGCCAAGTTCCCTTCGAATGGTAGGAAATCTTGCTTCGCCAAGGGGTTTGTTGTAAAGATATCTGCTAATTGATATTCAGTAGGTACAAAAACTAATTCAATCTACCTTTGGCAGTATTTTCTCTCAAGAAATGATGACGAACATCAATATGCTTTGTCTGAGTGATTAACCGGATTCTTTGATATGTGATGGTGCTAGTGTTGTCACAATAGATTGGAACTTTGCCACACCTTGATTTCAAAATCTCGTAGAGTCTGAACCATCCATAAAATTTGAGAGCAATAGCTACCAGCTGCCAAATACTCACCTTCTGCTGTGGATAATGCAACTGAAGTTTGTTTCTTACTTTGCCAAGATACGAGACTTTGTCCTAAATATGTACAAACACCACTTGTGCTCTTTCTATCAGTTTGACAACCTGCATAGTCAGCATCACTATACCCCACAAGATCAAATGTGCTTGTAATACGATAAAATAACCCAAGATTAATAGTCCCACTTAAATATCGAAATATTCTTTTAACCCTGCATTTAAGTGTGATTCCTTAGGTTTAGCTTGAAAACGAGCACATACACAAACACTATACATAATATCTGGCCGAGAAGCAGTAAGATATAAAAGACTACCAATCATACCTCTATACTTCTTGATATCAACATCTTTACCTTTTTTCATCCGATGTCAGCTTGCTAGTTTTGATTCATTGGAGTAGATTTCGGCTTGACATTGTCAAAACCAAATCTGTTCAGCAAATTCTTGACATATTTGATTGATGCACATAAATTCCATCTTTAGATTATTTATATTTGGAGCCCCAAGAAATAATTGAGCTCACCCATCATGCTCATGTCAAATTCACTGCTCATACACTTAGAAAACCACTCACACATAGAATCATTAGTGGATCCAAAGATTATATCATTCTACATATATCTGGACAATCAAAATATCATTACCATTTTGCTTAGTAAATAAAGTAGGATCAATTTTACCTCGAATGAAGCCATTTTTGATCAAAAACTTACTAAGCCTCTTGTACCAAGCCCTTGGTGCTTGCTTTAAAGCCATATAATGCCTTCTTGAAGCTTGTAGACATAGTCCGGATGTTGTTCCATGTTCAAAACCAGGGGGTTGCTTAACATAAACTTCCTCTTCCAGAATCCATTAAGAAAAGCACTTTTGACGTCCATTTGATGTAGCTTGATCTTCTTGTAGCATGCAATAAGGCAAGAAGCATCCTAATTGATTCCAATCTAGCTACTGGAGCATAAGTTTGATCAAAGTCAATGCCTTCTTGTGGTTGTACCCTGTGCTACGAAGCCTTGCTTTATTTCGAGTAACAGTACCAAATTCATCCACTTTATTCTTGAAAATCCAATTTTGTACCAATGATTGAAGCATCCTTTGGTGGCTTGACCAGTTCCCAAACATCACATCGTTCGAATTGATTGAGTTCTTCTTGCATAGCCGTGATCCAATTTTCTCTTCAAGTGCTTCTTTGACATTCTTGGGTTCCTCTTGAGCTAAAAATGCAGCATAAGCACAAAATTTGCAGTGCCTTTTCTTGTCTTGAGACCATCAGAAATATCACCAATAACCTGTTCTGGAGGGTGATTCTTCACTGTCCGTGTAGCTTTGGCAATGAATTGCTTTGCAATATCTTCATGTGAAGTCTTCCGTATCTTAGATGGAGGAGCTAAGTCATTCACCGTCATAGATTGGCATTTTATCCTTTGCTCTATTTCCTCTAGGACCCATCAAGAGTCATCTTTGCCATCTTTACAATTGCATCATCAACTGGAGTAGAAGGTTCTGCTTGCTGATTTCCTGAGGCAAGTTTCAATTTCAGCTTGCTGTTTTCCAGAATCAGTCTATGTTTCAGCTTGCTGTTTTGGAGTAGCCTTCTCTGTTTCAGCTTGCTGTTGTCCAGTTTCACCTGCATCATCTTCCTCGTCTCTTGGAAGATCATTGTTAGTTCTGTGAAAAGTAACATCTATAGATTCCTCACAATATGCTAGACAAATTATAAACTCTATAGGTTTTACTATTCATAGAATACCAAGAAAAAATAGCTTACATAATATTTAGCATCAAATTACCATCATTACCAATTGTCTTGAGCACAAAACACTTTGAGCCAAAGATTCTGAAGTAACTGATGTGGGCCTCTTTTTCTTGAGCAATTCATATGGAGTCTTGTCCAAAATAGGTCTTATCAATACTCTATTCAGACATAGCATGCTTGTGTTGACCACTTCTGCCCAAAAACTTCTAGGTAACTTGCTTTCTTGCAACAAAGTCCTTGCTGTCTCCTTGCAGTGACCTATTCTTGCGTTCCACCACACCATTTGTTGTGGAGTCCTTGGAGCCTAGAATTCATGTGATATTCCTCTTTCTTCATAATAGTAACAAAGTCTTTTTGGGAATTCACCACCTCGATCACTCCTTATTCCTACAAGCTTTGTATTGAGCTTATTCTCAAGTAATTTAATTAGTTTCTCAAACTCATTAAAAGCAGCATCTTTAGTTCTAAGAAAACAATACCCATGTAAAACGAGAATAATCATCAACAATTACAAAACCATATTGCTTACCTCCTATACTTTATAAGCTTCTGGACCAAATAAGTCTAAATGTAAAGTTCTAAGGGTTTGAGAAGTAGATACCATTTTCTTGCTTTGTGAGTACTTCTAATTTGCTTGCCTAATTGGCATGCCGAACACACCTCAGTCTTGACATACTTGATTTTGGGTAAACCTCTGACTAGCTTCTTCTTTGAAAGCTTGTTAAGTAAGTCCATGTGAGCATGACCCAATCTTCTATGCCAAACATAAGGACAGTGTCTATTGCAGCAAGACAGCAAGCTGTTTTCTGCAACTCAAAGTCCAAAATATATATATTTCCTTCCCTTCTAGCAACTAGGGGACTTTGTTAGTACCAATAGTAATAATACACTTATCAATACCAAAGTTAACAGTATGACCATCATCATATAACTGACTATGCTAAGCAGATTATATTTAAGGCCTTTAACATATTGAACTTTATCAATTGAAATGTGCTTATTACCTATTTTACCTTTTCCAAGAATTTGAAGAGTTTTGCTATCACCAATAGTCACTCTTCCACCCTTTTTCATCTGAAGACTCAAGAATTGTGCTTTGTCTCCACTCATATGTCTAGTACATCCGCTATCTAAAATCCATTGGTTGATTTGACTCGAGCGGCAAGACACATCTACAAAACAAATAAAACAACTCAACCTTTTGGTACCCAAAGTTGTTGGGTCCGACATGGTTAGCAGATAAAACATATAAAACATGTAAATCAGATTTCTTATCCATTTTTGGATAAATCTAGGTGATTTAACTCTGCCAGCCTGATGATTGGTAAGCTGTCTTTGTTCTGCCATTCTGATCATAGTAAGCTGTTTCTGTTTGTTTCCTCCATGGTATGATTTTTGTCCATTCTGAACTTTGCAATGCTTTTCAAGATGCCCTTTCTTTCCACATCTGTTGCATATCTTCCAAGGCATAGCATAATCATAGGGTATGCCATGTTTCCTTCATATCTTAGAGCTTTGTCCTTCTTGTTTGCATTCATTCCAATTCCTTCTCTGACCAATGGAATATTTGTGTTGTTCATCATAGATTTGAGACTTTCTTCTCCTTGAACAAACGATCCCATGCCCTTTTCAGATCCTCAACTTCCTTGTGTAGCAGATCAATCTTTTCAGCTTGCTGACTTATGATTTCAGCTTGCTGAGATGGTTCTTCTGCTTGATTTGAAGGTGTTGCATCTATTGATCTCTGAGTTTGAACAGCTCCAAACATTCATCCCTTGCTTCAATCTCCTTTCTTTAACTCTGTGATCTCCATTAATTGAGTCCTTGTTTCTTTTGAGGAGAATTTTGTTGAAGTTTTCCCACATGACTAACTTTAGCTTGAAGATCCTTGATTTCAGCCTCTTTGTCAGCTTGTGTAGGTACCTTCTTGTCAATCCAAGTATCTACTTTGCTCATCAAATCTTGAACCATAGTCTTGAGATAATTATTCTTCTCTTTTAGCTTGCTATTTCAGGCTTTAAGAGAATAATATTCACCCATAGATACATTCTTACATTCCTGCATGGTTAGTGGTTCCAAAACAATATTTTTCAGAAGATAAATTATATTTACAAGAGTTTACCTCACTCTGATCTTCTTCTGAATCACTTTCTAGGTATCCACTTTCTGAATTTCCTCGAACAGAATCATCATCAAGTCCAACTAGGGCAAGATTGACCATTGTCTCCACTTGATATCATCACTGGAAACTGAGGTCATTACACTCCAAGTCATTAGAGCTTTAGCTTTCTTCTTATCCTTGAAGGACAGTTTGCTGTTTTGACTTCAATTTGTAGCAGTCCCGCTTATAATGGCCTGGCTTTCCACATTCAAAGCATGTCTGATCTTTAGAATCTTGTTGGGCTTCTTGTTGTTGGAAAATCTGCCTTTGATCTCTTTTCAGCTTGTTCTTCTTCTCGATTCATCTTTCTGATCTTCCTGGATATTAAGCTAGTTCTTCGTCTGACTCATCTTCAGTTCAAGTAAGCTTATCATTAGTGTGAAGAGCTAATTGCTTCCTTGAGCAACTGGAGCTTGCATAGAACTTGATTGGCTTTCCTTGATTTTGCTTTCAAATTGTCCAATTCTGCAAAAACAGCCAATTGATCCATAGTATCTATAGTTGGAGAGGATCCTAGAGCTGTTACCTTTGGTTCATAGATAAATGGCACAGCATAAGTATCTTCATGTTGATTTCCTCTTGTGGGATATGTTTGCCAAAGCTGCTTTAAGGCATTCAGATTTATCTGGAATCTAGCTGACTTTCTCGAATAGTTTCTCCGTCTTGAAGCTTGAAATTTCCAACTCATTCATTAGTTTACTCAATTTCACCTTTCTTAAACTCTTGGATCCTTCGTGATACAATTCCAGAGTATCCCATATCTCTTTAGCTGATTTGCATGAAGAGACTTTATCACATTCACTAGGACATAACCCATTCATGAGAGAATTCCTAGCCTTTCCATTGAAGCTGTATTTGATTAGTTCAGCCTCTGTGAGATCATCAACGTCTTTCACTTTGCCTTCTTGTCCTTGAACTCAAAAGGACCCTTCTGAACAACTCTCAAAGCTAGTGGCTCCCTGGATAGATACACTTCCATGCGACCTTTCCACCAGTTATAGTTTTCTGTACACAAGCAAGAGATGGGTGCTCGGTAATCTGAGGTTCCTTCGGGATATTTGTCAGCCATTTCGATCGAATACTATTCCTGTTACAGAAAGATTAGTATACCAAAGCTCTGATACCAACTGAAATTACACCTAGAGGGGGGGTGAATAGGTGATTATGGCTAACTAGGATTACTTTTAAATTTTACCCGATAATAGCTTACTGAGATTTTATCAACTGAACTATAATCTGACAATGATAGTAAGCTGAGATGACTAAATGCAATGCAGAAAATAATGTGCAGGAAAGTAAATAGAACACACAAGAATTTTAGCCAGGTTCGACCCCTAAGCCCCTATGGTCTACGTCCTGGTCCCTTACCAACTTGGTAAGAGAATATATTATTGATCAATGAAGGTTACAACTACAAGATACAACAATATATCTCCCTTTATCCCAGCTGCTGATAATGGCTTGCTGAAACCCTGTTTAAGAACCTGCTCTCTAAGTACTATACTACCCCGTAGTACAAACTCCTCTAGCAAGTACCACTAAACCCTTGTTTCCCTAGTCCAACTTATCCAGCAACTAATACAATACAATTTGAACAATACAAATCAATGATAACGTTTACAAACTCAAAACTATAAACTCTCCTTAAGATGAAACACGTGGATATATCTAGAGCTCGAGAGTATTTGAAATCAATAAAGATCAGGAGTTGTATGTGTTCTTGCTTGCAAAAGTCGTCCTCTTTAAAAACTGCAAGAACCACATATATATATAACCATACATTAACATTTGAAAACAGCCTCAACAAATTACAACGGCTAGAATCCAATTCTACCGTGTAAGATCGTTGGGATGGTTTTCCAACGTTCATGTGTACGTTAGATAGAAGAGAAACAAGAAGTCCAACGTTCAGAAAAATCTCTTCTATTTAGTAGAGGATAAAATTTTAATAGAAGATAGAGAAAGAGTTTGAAAGAAAAACAAACTCCTATTCTTTAGGAAATCAATTTGAATGATTAAAAATGATTTATAATGAGCTCTATATATAATGCACGTATATTTATTAGAGAAGTCCTTACAACTGATATATATGAAGATCCTATAAAATCTCCATGAAATTCGACTTCCTTGTTGAATCTGGACTGTGCATCTTGGCTTGCTGTTATTCTGACAATCGTGATCATAGCTTGCTGAAATAGATTACTGTCTTATGATAGCTTGCTGTCATGATACTTAAACAGCATGATATCAAGCTGTTATATCCTGCAAACATTCTCAAATAACAACATGATGGCTTGCTGTGTTGTGATCATCAAAACTAAGGAGTTACAATCCCCCCTTTTTGATGATTACACACATTTAGGAGAATTATAAAAACTCCCCCTAAATCTATGCAAATCTCAAAACTTATAACATGTTACTGCAATTAATATAAATGACACACATGCATATCCAAAATAACCAACATAGCAGCATTATATCATTACATCAATTCTTAAAAACTAAAAGTCAATTAAGTCTTAAATAACAGCCAACATAAACCAAGTAGCAAACCACAGATTAAACATAAGCCAACAGATAGTCTTAATAATCAGGCATAAACATAAACATAAGTCTCCTAAATTACTCCCCCTTAAAGCATCAAAAAGATTCAGGTTGAGGGCTGATCAGAATTATAAGATAAAGCATCAAAACACACAAACAAGTAACGACAATAAACAGATAATGACATATCATAATTAAAAAATTACATTAACACAATTGCCATTTTAATAACCCATAATAGTAAGCTAACATTAAAAATGATAGTAAAATTTTTTTATATCTAATGAAAAATCGGTAAAATTTCATTTTTTTTAGTTTTCCACATTTTCAATTTTTAGCATTATATTCGTTTACTATAAATTAAAAATTGATAAATTATATTTGACAAGTACAAGAAAAATAAAAAAACATAAAAACTCACTATATTAAAAAAAAAAAACATAATATTCCCTTATAATAAAAATCGAAAATACTATTTCGAACAAATAATTCAAAATACATTTTCACTTAAAAATTTTAAATTCAATATTAAATTTAAATATTTAGTTTAAAAATTAATTCAAAAATATCAAATATAAGTTCGAAAAAATATTTAAAAATCATTTTTACAAAATAATTAGAAAAAATGTTTCATTTACATAGCGTATGAAACAATGCTGTAGTATCACAGAGTTTTTTTTTATTTGTACGAAAAAAAAAATGTTAGCTTCCGGGGGCTGAGTGTTTATATTTTTATAT
>NW_027418741.1:0-68879 GCF_009905375.1 Apium graveolens
GGGGAGAGAGAGAGAGAGAGAGAGGAAGAAGTCTCAAACCTCAATTAGAAACATATCACAGATAAATAACAACCAATCATAACAGCACAGAACCCCAATTAGAAGGAAAAAAGGAAGAAGTCTCAAACCTCGCAATAACCACAATCGTTCCCCTCTTTGAAGCAGCACCCTCTTTGATTCCCCTCTTTGAAGCAGCACCCTCTTCGATTCCCCTCTTTGAAGCAGCACCCTCTTCGATTGTTTACGCAGTAGCCAAAACCCCACAATCGAATAAACTCAATCGATTTCCCCTTTCTCAGAGCCAACAATCGAACCCTAAAATCGATGGCCCTCTTTCTCAAAGCCATCGCAGAGTCACAATAGATTCATGCAATTTCAATTCACGTAGTAGTAATAGATGAAATCGCAGTTGAGATGAATCGCAGTTGAGATTGAAATTGCAGTTGAGTAGAATAGTAGCAGACGCGCGTTTGTTTTTAAAATATTTTGTTTAATTATTTATCTTACGTCTGTCAAAAAGAAAACCGACACGTATATTATCCTAATAGCGTCGGCTAAAAAAAACCGACAATAGCAAAATCAACAGCTGTCGTTCTTTTGACAACACGACACCAGAAGACCAAACTAGCAACGGCATTCAACTTGACCGACGCTATTCTAACTCTACAGCGTCGGTAATTGAAACGACCGACGCCTTTAGCTTTGAAAAATAGAAAATGTGTCGGTTCTCTATTTAACCGACGTATTAGGCAGTAAAGAGTGTCGGTTCTCTATTTAACCGACACTATAGGTGCGAACCCTAAAGTGTCTTCTGTACTAGTGCTTACTGAGATTTTACCAACTGAACTATAATCTGACAGATAGTAAGCTGAGATGACTAAATGCAATGCAGAAAAAAATGTGCAGGAAAGTAAATAGAACACAAAATTTTAGCCAGGTTCGACCCCTAAGCCTAACCTATGGTCTACGTCCTGGTCCCTTACCAACTTGGTAAGAGAATATTTATTGATCAATGAAGGTTACAACTACAAGATACAACAATATACTCCCTTTATCCCAGCTGCTGATAATGGCTTGCTGAAACCCTGTTTAAGAACCTGCTCTCTAAGTACTATACTACCCCGTAGTACAAACTCCTCTAGCAAGTACCACTAAACCCTTGTTTCCCTAGCCAACTTATCCAGCAACTAATCAATACAATTGAACAATACAAATCAGTGAATAAAGTTTACAACTCAAACTATAAACTCTCTCTAAGATGAAACACGGTATATATTTAGAGCTCGAGAGTATTTAGAAACAATAAAGATCAGGAGTTGTATGTGTTCTTGCTTGCAAAATCATTCAATATAAACTGCAAGAAACCTCTTATATAACCACACATTAACGTTTGAAAACAGCCTCAACAAATTACAACGGCTAGAATCCAATTCTACCGTGTAAGATCGTTGGGATGGTTTCCACGTTCATGTGTACGTTAGATAGAAGAGAAGAAAGATGTCCAACGAACGTACAGAAAATATCTCTCTATTTTAGAGTATAAAACGTTTTAATCAGTAGATAGAAGATAGAGTTTGAAAGAAAAACAAACTCCTATTCTTTAGGAAATCAATTTGAATGATTAAAAACGATTTATAATTTAGCTCTATATATATAATGCACGTATAATTATTAGAGAAGTCCTTACAACTGATATATATGAAGATCCTATAAAATCTCCATGAAATCGACTTCCTTGTTGAATCTGGACTGTGCATCTTGGCTTGCTGTTATTCTGACACTGTTGATCATAGCTTGCTGAAATAGATTACTGTCTTATGATAGCTTGCTGTCATGATACTTAAACAGCAATAACATTAAGCTGTTATATCCTGCAGACATCTCAAATAACAACATGATGGCTTGCTGTGTTGTGATCATCAAAACTAAGGAGTTACAAAACAATGCCGTAGGTGTAGAGGGTATTTCTTTTTTATTTGTTACGAAAAATGTTTAGTATTCCAGGCTGAGTTGTTTATATTTTTTTATAGCTAATGAAATATCAATAAATTTCATTTTTTTTAGTTTTACACATTTTCAATTTTTAGTATTATATTCTTTACTATAAATTAAAAATTGATAAATTAAATTGGATAAGTACATGACAATAAAAAAAAAAAAAAAACTCACAATATTAAAAAAAACATAAAACTCATAATATTCCCTTATAAAAAATTCGAAAATACTATTTCGAACAAATATTAAAAATACATTTTACTCAAAATTTAAAATTCAATATTAAATTTAAATATTTTAGTTTAAATATTAATTCAAAAATATCAAAATATAAGTTCGAAAAAATATTTAAAAATTCATTTTTAACAAAAAAATAAATCAGAAAAAATAAAGCGGGCAAGAACCGTTACATTTAAAACAGCGTCCTATTTCATTACACTAGCCATAATGAAACAATGCTGTGTGGCAGAGGTATTTTTTTTATTTGTTACAAAAAAATGTTTAGCATTCCGGAGGCTGAGTTGTTTTATTTTTTTTTATATCTAATGAAAATGAATAAATTTCATTTTTTTTAGTTTTCCACATTTTCAATTTTTAGTATTATATTCTTTACTATCAATTAAAATTGATAAATTAAATTGGATAAGTACATGAACAATAAAAAAAATAAACTCACAATATTAAAAAAACATAAAACTCATAATATTCCCTTATAATAAAATTCGAAAATACTATTTCGAACAAATAATTAAAAAATACATTTTCACCTCAAAATTTTAAATTCCAATATTAAATTTAAATATTTTAGTTTAAAATATTACTTCAAAATTTCAAAATATAAGTTCGAAAAAATATTTAAAAATTCATTTTAACAAAAAAAAAATTAGAAAAAATAAAGCGGGGAAGAACCGTTAAATTTAAAAGAGCTCCTCTTTCAGTACACTAGAGGTAATGAACAATGCTGTAGGTGAGAGGGTATTTTTTTTATTTGTTACCAAAAAATGTTTAGCATTCCGGGGGGGCTGATTTGTTTTATATTTTTTTTATATCTAATGAAAAATCGATAAAATTTCATATTTTTTTAGTTTTCCACATTTTCAATTTTTAGCTTTATATTTGTTTACTCTAAATAATAATGATAAATTAAATTGGACAAGTACAAGAAAAATAAAAAAACATAAAACTCACTATATTAAAAAAACATAAAACTCATAATATTCTCTTATAAAAAAATTCGAAATGCTATTTCGAACAAATAATTAAAAAATACATTTTCACTCAAAAATTTTAAATTTAATATTAAATTTAAATATTTTAGTTTAAAATATTAATTCAAATATAACAAATATAAGTTCAAAAAATATTAAAAATTCATTTTTAACAAAAAAAATAAATTAGAAAAAATAAAGCGGTGCAAGAACCATTACATTTAAAACTGCGTCCTCCAGCATGTTTCATTGCACTATCCGCAATGAAACATGCTATAGGTGTAGAAGGTATTTCTTTTTTATTTGTTACGAAAAAATGTTTAGCATTCCAGGCGGAGTTTTTTATATTTTTTTATAGCTAATGAAAAATCAATAAAATTTAATTTTTTTTAGTTTTCCACATTTTCAATTTTTAGTATTATATTCTTTACTATAAATTAAATTGGATAAGTACATGAACAATAAAAAAAAAAATCACCAATATTAAAAAAACATAAAACTCATAATATTCCCTTATATAAAAATTCGAAAATACTATTTCGAACAAATATTAAAAACACATTTTTACCTCAAAAATTTAAAATTCAATATTAAATTTAAATATTTTAGTTTAAAATATTAATTCAAAAATATCAAAATATAAGTTCGAAAAAATATTTAAAAATTCATTTTTAACAAAAAATAAATCAGAAAAAATAAAGCGGGTTGGCAGAGGAGTATTTTTTTTATTTGTTACAAAAAAATGTTTAGCATTCGGGGCTGAGTTGTTTTATATTTTTTTTTATATCTAATGAAAAATGAATAAAATTTCATTTTTTTAGTTTTCCACATTTTCAATTTTTAGTATTATATTCTTTACTATCAATGAAAAATTGATAAATTAAATTGGATAAGTACAGGAACAATAAAAAAACATAAAACTCACAATATTAAGAAAAACATAAAACTCAGAATATTCCCTTATAATATAATTCGAAAATACTATTTCGAACAAATAATCAAAAATACATTTTTACTCAAAAATTTAAAATTCAATATTAAATTTACTATTTGTGTTTAAAATATTAATTATAAAAATACAAAATATAAGTTCGAAAAAATATTTAAAAATTCATTTTAATAAAAAAATAAATTAGAAAAAGTAAAGCGGGCAAGGACCGTACATTTAAAACATGGTCTTGTTTCATTACACTAGCCGTAATGAAACAATGCTGTAGGTGGAAGAGAGTATGTATTTTTATTTGTTACGAAAAAATGTTAGCATTCGGGTGGCTGAGTTGTTTTATATTTTTTTTATATCTTATGAAAAATCGATAAAATTTCATTTTCTTTAGTTTTCCCATATTTTCAATTTCTAGCATTATATTCGTTTACAATAAATTAAAAATTGATAATTAAATTTGACAAATATAAGAAAAATAAAAAAAACATAAAACTCACTATATTAAAAAAACATAAAACTCATAATATTCCCTTATAATAAAAATTCGAAAATACTATTTCGAACAAATAATTAAAAAATACATTTTCACATCAAAAAATTTTAAATTAATATTAAATTTAAATATTTTAGTTTAAAATATTAATTCAAATATAACAAAATATAAGTTCAAAAAAAATATTAAAAATTCATTTTTAACAAAAAAAATAAATTAGAAAATAAAGCGGGCAAGAACCATTACATTTAAAACTGTCGTCCTCCACATTGTTCATTGCACTATCCGCAATGAAACAATGCTATAGGTGGTAGAAGGTATTTCTTTTTTATTTGTTACAAAAAATGTTTAGCATTCACGAGGCTCAGTTGTTTATATTTTTTTATAGCTAATGAAAAATCAATAAAATTTAATTTTTTTAGTTTTCCACATTTTCAATTTCAGTATTATATTCTTTACTATAAATTAAATTGGATAAGTACATGAACAATAAAAAAAACAAAAAACTCACAATATTAAAAAAAACATAAAACTCATAATATTCCCTTATAATAAAAATTCGAAAATACTATTTCGAACAAATATTAAAAAACACATTTTTACTCAAAAATTTAAAATTCATAGTTAAATTTAAATATTTTAGTTAAAATATTAATTCAAAAATAGCAAAATATTAGTTCGAAAAAAATATTTAAAAATTCATTTTTAACAAAAAAATAAATCAGAAAAAATAAAGCGGGCAAGAACCGTTACATTTAAAAACAACGTCCTGTTCATTACACTAGCCGTAATGAAACAATGCTGTGTGGCAGAGGGGTATTTTTTTTATTTGTTACAAAAAAATGTTTAGCATTCGGGGGCTGAGTTGTTTATATTTTTTTTTATATCTAATGAAAAATGAATAAAATTTCATTTTTTTTAGTTTTCCACAGTTTCAATTTTTAGTATTATATTCTTTACTATCAATGAAAATTGATAAATTAAATTGATAAGATACATGAACAATAAAAAAACATAAAACTCATAATATTAAAAAAAAAACATAAAACTCATAATATTCCCTTATAATAATAATTGGAAAATACTATTTCGAACAATAATTAAAAAATACATTTTTACTCAAAAATTTAAAATTCAATATTAAATTTAACTATTTTTGTTTAAAATATTAATTATAAAATATCAAAATATAAGTTCGAAAAAATATTAAAAATTCATTTTAACAAAAAAATAAATTAGAAAAAGTAAAGCGGGCAAGGACCGTTACATTTAAAACATGGTCTTGTTTCATTACACTAGCCGTAATGAAACAATGCTGTAGGTGGAAGAGAGTATTTATTTTTATTTGTTACGAAAAAATGTTTAGCATTCGGGTGGCTGAGTTGTTTTATATTTTTTTTTATATCTTATGAAAAATCGATAAAATTTCATTTTCTTTAGTTTTCCACATTTCCAATTTTTAGCATTATATTCGTTTACAATAAATTAAAAATTGATAAATTAAATTTGACAAATACAAGAAAAATAAAAAAACATAAAACTCACTATATTAAAAAAACATAAAACTCATAATATTCCCTTATAATAAAAATTCGAAAATACTATTTCGAACAAATAATTAAAAAATACATTTTCACTCAAAAATTTCAAATTCAATATTAAATTTAAATATTTTAGTTTAAAATATTAATTCAAATATAACAAAATATAAGTTCGAAAAAATATTTAAAAATTCATTTTAAAAAAAAAATAAATTAGAAAAATAAAGCGGGCAAGAACCATTACATTTAAAACAGCGTCCTCCAGCATTGTTTCATTGCACTATCCGCAATAAAACAATGTTGTACGTGGTAGAGGGTATTTCTTTTTTATTTGTTACGAAAAAATGTTTAGCATTCGAGGCTGAGTTGTTTTATATTTTTTTATAGCTAATGAAAAATCAATAAAATTTTAATTTTTTTAGTTTTCCACATTTTCAATTTTTAGCTTCATATTCGTTTACTATAAATTAAAAATTGATAAATTAAATTGGACAAGTACAAGAAAAATAGAAAAAAACATAAAACTCACAATATTAAAAAAAACATAAAACTCATAATATTCCCTTATAATAAAAATTCGAAAATACTATTTCGAACAAATAATTAAAAAATACATTTTTACTTAAATATTTAAAATTCAATATTAAATTTAAATATTTTAGTTTAAAAAATTTATTCAAAAATATCAAAATATAAGTTCGAAAAAATATTTAAAAATTCATTTTTAAGAAAAAAATAAATTAGAAAAAATAAAGCAGGCAAGAACCGTTACATTTAAAACAGGGTCTTGTTTCATTACACTAGGCGTAAAGAAACAATGTTGTAGGTGGCAGAGGGTATTTTTTTTATTTGTTACAAAAAAATGTTTAGCATTCTAGGGGCTGAGTTGTTTTATATTTTTTTTAAAGCTAATGAAAAATCAATAAAATTTCATTTTTTTGTTTTCCACATTTTCAATTTTTATCTTTTTATTCGTTTACTATAAATTAAAAATTGATAAATTAAATTGGACAAGTACAAGAAAAATAGAAAAAAACATAAAACTCACAATATTATAAAAAACATAAAACTCATAATATTCCCTTATAATAAAAATTCGAAAATACTATTTCGAATAAATAATTATAAAATACATTTTTACTTAAAAATTTAAAATTCAATATTAAATTTAAATATTTTATTTTAAAATATTAATTCAAAAATATCAAAATATAAGTTCGAAAAAATATTTAAAAATTCATTTTTAACAAAAAAATAAATTAGAAAAAATAAAGCGCGCAAGAACCGTTACATTTAAAACAGCGTCCTTTTCATTACACTAGCCGTAATGAAATAATGCTGTAGGTGGCAAAGAGTATTTTTTTTTATTTGTTACGAAAAAATGTTTAGCATTCCGGGGGCTGAGTTGTTTTATATTTTTTTTTATATCTAATGGAAAATCGATAAAATTTCATTTTTTTTAGTTTTCCACATTTTCAATTTTTAGCTTTATATTCGTTTACTATAAATTAATAATTGATAAATTAAATTAGACAAGTACAAGAAAAATAAAAAAACAGAAAACTCACTATATTAAAAAAAACATAAAACTCATAATATTCCCTTATAATAAAAATTTGAAAATACTATTTCGAACAAATAATTAAAAAATACATTTTCACTCAAAAATTTTAAATTCAATATTAAATTTAAATATTTTAGTTTAAAATATTAATTCAAATATATCAAAATATAAGTTCGAAAAATATTTAAAAATTCATTTTTAACAAAAAAATAAATTAGAAAAAATAAAGCGGGCAAAAACCATTTCAAATTACACCTAGAGGGGGGTGAATAGGTGATTATGGCTAACTAGGATTACTTTTAAATTTTACCCGATAATAGCTTACTGAGATTTTATCAACTGAACTATAATCTGACAATGATAGTAAGCTGAGATGACTAAATGCAATGCAGAAAATAATGTGCAGGAAAGTAAATAGAACACACAAGAATTTTAGCCAGGTTCGACCCCTAAGCCCCTATGGTCTACGTCCTGGTCCCTTACCAACTTGGTAAGAGAATATATTATTGATCAATGAAGGTTACAACTACAAGATACAACAATATATCTCCCTTTATCCCAGCTGCTGATAATGGCTTGCTGAAACCCTGTTTAAGAACCTGCTCTCTAAGTACTATACTACCCCGTAGTACAAACTCCTCTAGCAAGTACCACTAAACCCTTGTTTCCCTAGCCAACTTATCCAGCAACTAATCAATACAATTTGAACAATACAAATCAGTGATAAAGTTTACAACTCAAACTATAAACTCTCTTCAATAAAATACGTATATATATTTAGAGCTCGAGAGTAATAAAGATCAGGAGTTGTATGTGTTCTTGCTTGCAAAGTCGTCCTCTTTTAAAAACTGCAAGAAACCACATATATATATAACCATACATTAACATTTGAAAACAGCCTCAACAAATTACAACGGCTAGAATCCAATGCTACCGTGTAAGATCGTTGGGATGGTTTCCAACGTTCATGTGTACGTTAGATAGAAGAGAAACACAGAAGTCCAACGTTCAGAAAATATCTCTTCTATTTACTAAAAGATAAAACGTTTTAATCAGAAGATAGAAGAAAGAGTTTAAAAGAGAAACAAACTCCTATTCTTTAGGAAATCAATTTGAATGATTAAAAACGATTTATAATTGAGCTCTATATATATAATGCACGTATATTTATTAGAGAAGTCCTTACAACTGATATATATGAAGATCCTATAAAATCTCCAAGAAATTCGACTTCCTTGTTGAATCTGGACTGTGCATCTTGGCTTGCTGTTATTCTGACAATCGTGATCATAGCTTGCTGAAATAGATTACTGTCTTATGATAGCTTGCTGTCATGATACTTAAACAGCACTGATATCAAGCTGTTATATCCTGCAAACATTCTCAAATAACAACATGATGGCTCGCTGTGTTGTGATCATCAAAACTAAGGAGTTACAATCTCCCCCTTTTTGATGATTACACACATTTAGGAGAATTATAAAAACTCCCCCTAAATCTATGCAAATCTCAAAAACTTATAACATGTTACTGCAATTAATATAAATGACACACATGCATATCCAAAATAACCAACATAGCAGCATTATATCATTACATCAATTCTTAAAAACTAAAAGTCAATTAAGTCTTAAATAACAGCCAACATAAACCAAGTAGCAAACCACAGATTAAACATAAGCCAACAGATAGTCTTAATAATCAGGCATAAATATAAACATAAGTCTCCTAAATTACTCCCCCTTAAAGCATCAAAAAGATTCAGGTTCTTGATATCAGTGTTGTTTAAGTATCATGACAGCAAGCTATCATAAGACAGTAATCTATTTCAGCAAGCTATGATCACGATTGTCTGAATAACAACATGATGGCTTGCTGTGTTGTGATCATCAAAACTAAGGAGTTACAATCTCCCCCTTATGATTACACACATTTAGGAGAATTATAAAAACTCCCCCTAAATCTATGCAAATCTCAAAAACTTATAACATGTTACTGCAATTAATATAAATGACACACATGCATATCCAAAATAACCAACATAGCAGCATTATATCATTACATCAATTCTTAAAAACTAAAAGTCAATTAAGTCTTAAATAACAGCCAACATAAACCAAGTAGCAAACCACAGATTAAACATAAGCCAACAGATAGTCTTAATAATCAGGCATAAATATAAACATAAGTCTCCTAAATTACTCCCCCTTAAAGCATCAAAAAGATTCAGGTTCTTGATATCAGTGTTGTTTAAGTATCATGACAGCAAGCTATCATAAGACAGTAATCTATTTCAGCAAGCTATGATCACGATTGTCAGAATAACAACATGATGGCTTGCTGTGTTGTGATCATCAAAACTAAGGAGTTACAATCTCCCCCTTTTTGATGATTACACACATTTAGGAGAATTATAAAAACTCCCCCTAAATCTATGCAAATCTCAAAATCTTATAACATGTTACTGCAATTAATATAAATGACACATATGCATATCCAAAATAACCAACATAGCAGCATTATATCATTACATCAATTCTTAAAAACTAAAAGTCAATTAGGTCTTAAACAACAGCCAACATAAACCAAGTAGCAAACCACAGATTAAACATAAGCCAACAGATAGTCTTAATAATCAGGCATAAATATAAACATAAGTCTCCTAAATTACTCCCCCTTAAAGCATCAAAAAGATTCAGGTTCTTGATATTAGTGCTGTTTAAGTATCATGACAGCAAGCTATCATAAGACAGTAATCTATTTCAGCAAGCTATGATCACGATTGTCAGAATAACAACATGATGGCTTGCTGTGTTGTGATCATCAAAACTAAGGAGTTACAATCTCCCCCTTTTTGATGATTACACACATTTAGGAGAATTATAAAAACTCCCCCTAAATCTATGCAAATCTCAAAAACTTATAACATGTTACTGCAATTAATATAAATGACACACATGCATATCCAAAATAACCAACATAGCAGCATTATATCATTACATCAATTCTTAAAAACTAAAAGTCAATTAAGTCTTAAATAACAGCCAACATAAACCAAGTAGCAAACCACAGATTAAACATAAGCCAACAGATAGTCTTAATAATCAGGCATAAACATAAACATAAGTCTCCTAAATTACTCCCCCTTAAAGCATCAAAAAGATTCAGGTTGAGGGCTGATCAGAATTATAAGATAAAGCATCAAAACACACCAACAAGTAACAACAATAAACAGATAATGACATATCATAATTAAAAAATTACATTAAACACAAAATTGCCATTTTAATAACCCATCATAGTAAGCTAACATTAAAAATGATAGTAAGCCAACATTACCAAATTTCCAAAGATAGCTTGCGATTATACACTGCACATGCCAAGTAGAAAATCTTGCTTCGCCAAGGGGTTTTGTAAAGATATCTGCCAATTGATATTCAGTAGGTACAAAAACTAATTCAATCTTACCTTTGGCAGCATTATCTCTCAAGAAATGATGACAAACATCAATATGCTTTGTTCTTGAGTGATTAACCGAATTCCTTGATATGTTGATGGTGCTAGTGTTGTCACAATAGATTGGAACTTTGCCACACTTGATTCCAAAATCTCGTAGAGTCTGAATCATCCACAAAATTTGAGAGCAACAGCTACCAGCTGCCAAATACTCACCTTCTGCTGTGGATAATGCAACTGATGTTTGTTTCTTACTTTGCCAAGATACGAGACTTTGTCCTAAATATGTACAAACACCACTTGTGCTCTTTCTATCAGTTTGACAACCTGCATAGTCAGTATCACTATACCCCACAAGATCAAATGTGCTTGTAATACGATAAAATAACCCAAGATTAATAGTCCCACTTAAATATCGAAATATTCTTTTAACTGCATTTAAGTGTGATTCCTTAGGTTTAGCTTGAAAACGAGCACATACACAAACACTATACATAATATCTGGCCGAGAAGCAGTAAGATATAAAAGACTACCAATCATACCTCTATACTTCTTGATATCAACATCTTTACCTTTTTCATCCGATGTCAGCTTGCTGTTTTGATTCATTGGAGTAGATTTCGGCTTGACATTGTCAAAACCAAATCTGTTCATTAAATTCTTGACATATTTTGATTGATGCACATAAATTCCATCTTTAGATTGTTTAATTTGGAGCCCCAAGAAATAATTGAGCTTACCCATCATGTTCATGTCAAATTCACTGCTCATACACTTAGAAAACCACTCACACATAGAATCATTAGTGGATCCAAAGATTATATCATCTACATATATCTGGACAATCAAAATATCATTACCATTTTGCTTAGTAAATAAAGTAGGATCAATTTTACCTCGAATGAAGCCATTTTTGATCAAAAACTTACTAAGCCTCTTGTACCAAGCCCTTGGTACTTGCTTTAAGCCATATAATGCCTTCTTGAGCTTGTAAACATAGTCCGGATGTTGTTCATGTTCAAAACTAGGGGGTTGCTTAACATAAACTTCCTCTTCCAGAAATCCATTAAGAAAAATACTTTTGACGTCCATTTGGTGTAGCTTGATCTTCTTGTAGCATGCATAAGCAAGAAGCATCCTAATTGATTCCAATCTAGCTACTAGAGCATAAGTTTGATCAAAGTCAATGCCTTCTTGTTGGTTGTACCTTTGTGCTCCGAGCCTTGCTTTATTTCGAGTAACAGTACCAAATTCATCCACTTTATTCTTGAAAATCCATTTTGTACCAATGATTGAAGCATCCTTTGGTGGCTTGACCAGTTCCTAAATATCACATCGTTCGAATTGATTGAGTTCTTCTTGCATAGCCGTGATCCAATTTTCATCTTCAAGTGCTTCTTTGACATTCTTGGGTTCCTCTTGAGCTAAAAACGCAGCATAAGCACAAAAGTTTGCAGTGCCTTTTCTTGTCTTGAGACCATCAGAAATATCACCAATAACCTGTTCTGGAGGATGATTCTTCACTGTCCGTGTAGCTTTTGGCAATGAATGCTTTGCAATATCTTCATGTGAAGTCTTCCTTATCTTAGATGGAGGAGCTAAGTCTTCACCATCATAGATTGGCATTTTATCCTTTGCTCTATTTCCTCTAGGACCATCAAGAGTCATCTTTGCCATCTTTACAATTGCATCATCAACTGGAGTAGAAGGTTCTGCTTGCTGATTTCCTGAGGCAGTTTCAATTTCAGCTTGCTGTTTTCCAGAATCAGTCTCTGTTTCAGCTTGCTGTTTTGGAGTAGCCTTCTCTGTTTCAGCTTGCTGTTGTCCAGCTTCACCTGCATCATCTTCCTCGTCTCTTGGAAGATCATTGTTAGGTTCTTGAAAAGTAACATCTATAGATTCCTCAACAATATGCTTAGACAAATTATAAACTCTATAGGTTTTACTATTCATAGAATAACCAAGAAAAATAGCTTCATAAGATTTAGCATCAAATTTACCATCATTACCAATTGTCTTGAGCACAAAACACTTTGAGCCAAAGATTCTGAAGTAACTGATGTTGGGCCTCTTTTTCTTGAGCAATTCATATGGAGTCTTGTCCAAAATAGGTCTTATCAATACTCTATTCAGAACATAGCATGCTGTGTTGACTGCTTCTGCCCAAAAACTTCTAGGTAACTTGCTTTCTTGCAACAAAGTCCTTGCTGTCTCTTGCAGTGACCTATTCTTGCGTTCCACCACACCATTTTGTTGTGGAGTCTTTGGAGCCGAGAATTCATGTGATATTCCTCTTTCTTCACAATAAGTAACAAAGTCTTTTTGGAATTCACCACCTCGATCACTCCTTATTCCTACAAGCTTTGTATTGAGCTTATTCTCAAGTAATTTAATTAGTTTCTCAAACTCATTAAAAGCAGCATCTTTAGTTCTAAGAAACAATACCCATATAAAACGAGAATAATCATCAACAATTACACAACCATATTGCTTACCTCCTATACTTTTATAAGCTTCTGGACCAAATAAGTCTAAATGTAAAAGTTCTAAGGGTTTAGAAGTAGATACCATTTTCTTTGCTTTGTGAGTACTTCTAATTTGCTTGCCTAATTGGCATGCCGAACACACCTCAGTTTTGACATACTTGATTTTGGGTAAACCTCTGACTAGCTTCTTCTTTGAAAGCTTGCTAAGTAAGTCCATGTGCCAAACATATGGATCAGTGTCTATTGCAGCAAGACAGCAAGCTGTTTTCTGCAACTCAAAGTCTAAAATATATATATTTCCTTCCCTTCTAGCAACTAGGGGGACTTTGTTAGTACCAATAGTAATAATACACTTATCAATACCAAAGTTAACAATATGACCATCATCATATAACTGACTTATGCTAAGCAGATTATATTTAAGGCCTTTAACATATTGAACTTTATCAATTGAAATGTGTTTATTACCTATTTTACCTTTTCCAAGAATTTGAAGAGTTTTGCTATCACCAATAGTCACTCTTCCACCCTTTTTCATCTGAAGACTCAAGAATTGTGCTTTGTCTCCACTCATATGTCTAGTACATCCGCTATCTAAAATCCATTGAGTTGATTTGACTCGAGCGGCAAGACACATCTACAAAACAAATAAAATAACTCAACCTTTTGGTACCCAAAGTTTGTTGGGTCCGACATGGTTAGCAGATAAAACATATAAAACATGTAAATCAGATTTCTTTATCCATTTTTGGATAAATCTAGGTGATTTAACTCTGCCAGCCTGATGATGGTAAGCTGTCTTTGTTCTGCCATTCTGATCATAGTAAGCTGTTTTCTGTTTGTTTCCTCCATGGTATGATTTTTGTCCATTCTGAACTTTGCAATGTTTTTCAAGATGCCCTTTCTTTCCATATCTGTTGCATATCTTCCAAGGCATAGCATAATCATAGGGTATGCCATGTTTTCCTTCATATCTTAGAGCTTTGTCCTTCTTGTTTGCATTCATTCCAATTCCTTCTCTGACCAATGGAATATTTGTGTTGTTCATCATAAATTTGAGACTTTCTTCTCCTTGAACAAACGATCCCATGCCCTTTTTCAGATCCTCCACTTCCTTTGTGAGCAGATCAATCTTTTTAGCTTGCTGACTTATGATTTCAGCTTGCTGAGATGGTTCTTCTGCTTGATTTGAAGGTGTTGCATCTATTGATTCTCTGAGTTTGAACAGCTTCAAACATTCATCCCTTGCTTCAATCTCCTTCTTTAACTCTGTGATCTCCATTAATTGAGTCTTGCTTCTTTTGAGGAGAATTTTGTTGAAGTTTTCCACATGACTAACTTTAGCTTGAAGATCCTTGATTTCAGCCTTTTTGTCAGCTTGTGTAGGTACCTTCTTGTCAATCCAAGTATCTACTTTGCTCATCAAATCTTGAACCATAGTCTTGAGATAATTATTCTTCTCTTTTAGCTTGCTATTTTCAGCTTTAAGAGAATAATATTCACCCATAGATACATTCTTACATTCCTGCATGGTTAGTGGTTCCAAAACAATATTTTTAGAAGATAAATTATATTTACAAGAGTTTACCTCACTCTGATCTTCTTCTGAATCACTTTCTAGGTATCCACTTTCTGAATTTCCTCGAACAGAATCATCATCAAGTCCAACTAGGGCAAGATTGACCATGTCTCCACTTGAATCATCACTGGAAACCGAGTCATCATCACTCCAAGTCATTAGAGCTTTAGCTTTCTTCTTATCCTTGAAGACAGTTTGTTGTTTTGACTTCAATTTGTAGCAGTCCCGCTTATAATGGCCTGGCTTTCCACATTCAAAGCATGTCTGATCTTTAGAATCCTTGTTGGGCTTATTGTTGTTGGAAAATCTGCCTTTATCTCTTTTCAGCTTGTTCTTCTTCTCGATCATCTTTCTGATCTTCCTGGATATTAAAGCTAGTTCTTCGTCTGACTCATCTTCAGATTCCAGTAAGCTATCATTAGTGTGAAGAGCTAATTGCTTCATTTGAGGAACTGGAGCTTGCATAGAACTTGATTGGCTTTCCTTGATTTTGCTTTCAAATTGTTCCAATTCTGCAAAAACAGCCAATTGATCCATAGTATCTATAGTTGGAGAGGATTCTAGAGCTGTTACCTTTGGTTCATAGATAAATGGCACAACACTAAGTATCTTCATGTTGATTTCCTCTTGTGGGATATGTTTGCCAAGCTGCTTTAAGGCATTCAGATTTATCTGGAATCTAGCTTGACTTTCTCGAATAGTTTCTCCGTCTTGAAGCTTGAAATTTCCAAACTCATTCATTAGTTTACTCAATTTCACCTTTCTTAAACTCTTGGATCCTTCGTGATACAATTCCAGAGTATCCCATATCTCTTTAGCTGATTTGCATGAAGAGACTTTATCACATTCACTAGGACATAACCCATTCATGAGAGAATTCCTAGCCTTTCCATTGAAGCTGTATTTGATTAGTTCAGCCTCTGTGAGATCATCAACGTCTTTCACTTTGCCTTCTTTGTCCTTGAACTCAAAAGGACCCTTCTGAACAACTCTCAAAGCTAGTGGCTCCCTGGATAGATATACTTCCATGCGACCTTTCCACCAGTTATAGTTTTTTGTACCAAGCAAGAGAGGTGCTCGGTAATCTGAGTTTCCTTCGGGATATTTGTCAGCCATTTCGATCGAATACTATTCCTGTTACAGAAAGATTAATATACCAAAGCTCTGATACCAACTGAAATTACACCTAGAGGGGGGGTGAATAGGTGATTATGGCTAACTAGGATTACTTTTAGATTTTACCCGAAAATAGCTTACTGAGATTTTATCAACTGAACTATAATCTAACAATGATAGTAAGCTGATATGACTAAATGTAATTCAGAAAATAATGTGCAGGAAAGTAAATAGAACACACAAGAATTTTAGCCAGGTTCGACCCCTAAGCCCCTATGGTCTACGTCCTGGTCCCTTACCAACTTGGTAAGAGAATATATTATTGATCAATGAAGGTTACAACTACAAGATACAATAATATATCTCCCTTTATCCCAGCTGCTGATAATGGCTTGCTGAAACCCTGTTTAAGAACCTGCTCTCTAAGTACTATACTACCCCGTAGTACAAACTCCTCTCGAAAGTACCACTAAACCCTTGTTTCCCTAGCCAACTTATCCAGCAACTAATCAATACAATTTGAACAATACAAATCAATGATAAAGTTTACAACTCAAACTATAAACTCTCTCTAAGATGAAACACGTGGATATATCTAGAGCTCGAGAGTATTTTGAAATTAATAAAGATCAGGAGTTGTATGTGTTCTTGCTTGCAAAATCGTCCTCTTTTAAAAACTGCAAGAAACCACATATATATATAACCATACATTAACATTTGAAAATAGCCTCAACAAATTACAACGGCTAGAATCCAATTCTACCGTGTAAGATCGTTGGGATGGTTTCCAACGTTCATGTGTATGTTAGATAGAAGAGAAACATAGAAGTCCAACGTTCAGAAAATATCTCTTCTATTTAGTAGAGGATAAAAATTTTTAATTAGAAGATAGAAGAAAGAGTTTGAAAGAAAAACAAACTCCTATTCTTTAGGAAATGAATTTGAATGATTAAAAATGATTTATAATTGAGCTCTATATATATAATGCACGTATATTTATTAGAGAAGTCCTTACAACTGATATATATGAAGATCCTATAAAATCTCCATGAAATTCGACTTCCTTGTTGAATCTGGACTGTGCATCTTGGCTTGCTGTTATTCTGACAATCGTGATCATAGCTTGCTGAAATAGATTACTGTCTTATGATAGCTTGCTGTCATGATACTTAAACAGCACTGATATCAAGCTGTTATATCCTGCAAACATTCTCAAATAACAACATGATGGCTTGCTGTGTTGTGATCATCAAAACTAAGGAGTTACAATCTCCCCCTTTTTGATGATTACACACATTTAGGAGAATTATAAAAACTCCCCCTAAATCTATGCAAATCTCAAAAACTTATAACATGTTACTGCAATTAATATAAATGACACACATGCATATCCAAAATAACCAACATAGCAGCATTATATCATTACATTAATTTTTAAAAACTAAAAGTCAATTAAGTCTTAAATAACAGCCAACATAAACCAAGTAGCAAACCACAGATTAAACATAAGCCAACAGATAGTCTTAATAATCAGGCATAAACATAAACATAAGTCTCCTCAATTACTCCCCCTTAAAGCATCAAAAAGATTCAGGTTGAGGGCTGATCAGAATTATAAGATAAAGCATCAAAACACACAAACAAGTAACGACAATAAACAGATAATGACATATCATAATTAAAAAATTACATTAAACACAAAATTGCCATTTTAATAACCCATCATAGTAAGCTAACATTAAAAATGATAGTAAGCCAACATTACCAAATTTCCAAAGATAGCTTGCCATTATACACTGCACATGCCAAGTTCCCTTCGAATGGTAGAAAATCTTGCTTCGCCAAGGGGTTTTGTAAAGATATCTGCTAATTGATATTCAGTAGGTACAAAAACTAATTCAATCTTACCTTTGGCAGTATTTTCTCTCAAGAAATGATGACGAACATCAATATGCTTTGTTCTTGAGTGATTAACCGGATTCTTTGATATGTTGATGGTGCTAGTGTTGTCACAATAGATTGGAACTTTGCCACACTTGATTTCAAAATCTCGTAGAGTCTGAACCATCCATAAAATTTGAGAGCAATAGCTACCAGCTGCCAAATACTCACCTTCTGCTGTGGATAATGCAACTGAAGTTTGTTTCTTACTTTGCCAAGATACGAGACTTTGTCCTAAATATGTACAAACACCACTTGTGCTCTTTCTATCAGTTTGACAACCTGCATAGTCAGCATCACTATACCCCACAAGATCAAATGTGCTTGTAATACGATAAAATAACCCAAGATTAATAGTCCCACTTAAATATCGAAATATTCTTTTAACTGCATTTAAGTGTGATTCCTTAGGTTTAGCTTGAAAACGAGCACATACACAAACACTATACATAATATCTGGCCGAGAAGCAGTAAGATATAAAAGACTACCAATCATACCTCTATACTTCTTGATATCAACATCTTTACCTTTTTCATCCGATGTCAGCTTGCTGTTTTGATTCATTGGAGTAGATTTCGGCTTGACATTGTCAAAACCAAATCTGTTCAGCAAATTCTTGACATATTTTGATTGATGCACATAAATTCCATCTTTAGATTATTTAATTTGGAGCCCCAAGAAATAATTGAGCTCACCCATCATGCTCATGTCAAATTCACTGCTCATACACTTAGAAAACCACTCACACATAGAATCATTAGTGGATCCAAAGATTATATCATCTACATATATCTGGACAATCAAAATATCATTACCATTTTGCTTAGTAAATAAAGTAGGATCAATTTTACCTCGAATGAAGCCATTTTTGATCAAAAACTTACTAAGCCTCTTGTACCAAGCCCTTGGTGCTTGCTTTAAGCCATATAATGCCTTCTTAAGCTTGTAGACATAGTCCGGATGTTGTCCATGTTCAAAACCAGGGGGTTGCTTGACATAAACTTCCTCTTCCAGAAATCCATTAAGAAAAGCACTTTTGACGTCCATTTGATGTAGCTTGATCTTCTTGTAGCATGCATAAGCAAGAAGCATCCTAATTGATTCCAATCTAGCTACTGGAGCATAAGTTTGATCAAAGTCAATGCCTTCTTGTTGGTTGTACCCTGTGCTACGAGCCTTGCTTTATTTCGAGTAACAGTACCAAATTCATCCACTTTATTCTTGAAAATCCATTTTGTACCAATGATTGAAGCATCCTTTGGTGGCTTGACCAGTTCCCAAACATCACATCGTTCGAATTGATTGAGTTCTTCTTGCATAGCCGTGATCCAATTTTCGTCTTCAAGTGCTTCTTTGACATTCTTGGGTTCCTCTTGAGCTAAAAATGCAGCATAAGCACAAAAATTTGCAGTGCCTTTTCTTGTCTTGAGACCATCAGAAATATCACCAATAACCTGTTCTGGAGGGTGATTCTTCACTGTCCGTGTAGCTTTTGGCAATGAATGCTTTGCAATATCTTCATGTGAAGTCTTCCTTATCTTAGATGGAGGAGCTAAGTCATCACCGTCATAGATTGGCATTTTATCCTTTGCTCTATTTCCTCTAGGACCATCAAGAGTCATCTTTGCCATCTTTACAATTGCATCATCAACTGGAGTAGAAGGTTCTGCTTGCTGATTTCCTGAGGCAGTTTCAATTTCAGCTTGCTGTTTTCCAGAATCAGTCTATGTTTCAGCTTGCTGTTTTGGAGTAGCCTTCTCTGTTTCAGCTTGCTGTTGTCCAGTTTCACCTGCATCATCTTCCTCGTCTCTTGGAAGATCATTGTTAGGTTCTTGAAAAGTAACATCTATAGATTCCTCAACAATATGCTTAGACAAATTATAAACTCTATAGGTTTTACTATTCATAGAATAACCAAGAAAAATAGCTTCATAATATTTAGCATCAAATTTACCATCATTACCAATTGTCTTGAGCACAAAACACTTTGAGCCAAAGATTCTGAAGTAACTGATGTTGGGCCTCTTTTTCTTGAGCAATTCATATGGAGTCTTGTCCAAAATAGGTCTTATCAATACTCTATTCAGAACATAGCATGCTGTGTTGACCACTTCTGCCCAAAAACTTCTAGGTAACTTGCTTTCTTGCAACAAAGTCCTTGTTGTCTCTTGCAGTGACCTATTCTTGCGTTCCACCACACCATTTTGTTGTGGAGTCCTTGGAGCCTAGAATTCATGTGATATTCCTCTTTCTTCATAATAAGTAACAAAGTCTTTTTGGAATTCACCACCTCGATCACTCCTTATTCCTACAAGCTTTGTATTGAGCTTATTCTCAAGTAATTTAATTAGTTTCTCAAACTCATTAAAAGCAGCATTTTTAGTTCTAAGAAATAATACCCATGTAAAACGAGAATAATCATCAACAATTACAAAACCATATTGCTTACCTCCTATACTTTTATAAGCTTCTGGACCAAATAAGTCTAAATGTAAAAGTTCTAAGGGTTTAGAAGTAGATACCATTTTCTTTGCTTTGTGAGTACTTCTAATTTTCTTGCCTAATTGGCATGCCGAACACACCTCAGTCTTGACATACTTGATTTTGGGTAAACCTCTGACTAGCTTCTTCTTTGAAAGCTTGTTAAGTAAGTCCATGTGAGCATGATCCAATCTTCTATGCCAAACATAAGGATCAGTGTCTATTGCAGCAAGACAGCAAGCTGTTTTTTACAACTCAAAAGTCCAAAATATATATATTTCCTTCCCTTCTAGCAACTAGGGGGACTTTGTTAGTACCAATAGTAATAATACACTTATCAATACCAAAGTTAACAGTATGACCATCATCATATAACTGACTTATGCTAAGCAGATTATATTTAAGGCCTTTAACATATTGAACTTTATCAATTGAAATGTGCTTATTACCTATTTTACTTTTTCCAAGAATTTGAAGAGTTTTGCTATCACCAATAGTCACTCTTCCACCCTTTTTCATCTGAAGACTCAAGAATTGTGCTTTGTCTCCACTCATATGTCTAGTACATCCGCTATCTAAAATCCATTGAGTTGATTTGACTCGAGCGGCAAGACACATCTACAAAATAAATAAAACAACTCAACCTTTTGGTACCCAAAGTTTGTTGGGTCCGACATGGTTAGCAGATAAAACATATAAAACATGTAAATCAGATTTCTTTATCCATTTTTGGATAAATCTAGGTGATTTAACTCTGCCAGCCTGATGATGGTAAGCTGTCTTTGTTCTGCCATTCTGATCATAGTAAGCTGTTTTCTGTTTGTTTCCTCTATAGTATGATTTTTGTCCATTCTGAACTTTGCAATGCTTTTCAAGTTGCCCTTTCTTTCCACATCTGTTGCATATCTTCCAAGGCATAGCATAATCATAGGGTATGCCATGTTTTCCTTCATATCTTAGAGCTTTGTCCTTCTTGTTTGCATTCATTCCAATTCCTTCTCTGACCAATGGAATATTTGTGTTGTTCATCATAGATTTGAGACTTTCTTCTCCTTGAACAAACGATCCCATGCCCTTTTTCAGATCCTCAACTTCCTTTGTTAGCAGATCAATCTTTTCAGCTTGCTGACTTATGATTTCAGCTTGCTGAGATGGTTCTTCTGCTTGATTTGAAGGTGTTGCATCTATTGATTCTCTGAGTTTGAACAGCTCCAAACATTCATCCCTTGCTTCAATCTCCTTTTTTAACTCTGTGATCTCCATTAATTGAGTCTTGTTTCTTTTGAGGAGAATTTTGTTGAAGTTTTCCACATGACTAACTTTAGCTTGAAGATCCTTGATTTCAGCCTCTTTGTCAGCTTGTGTAGGTACCTTCTTGTCAATCCAAGTATCTACTTTGCTCATCAAATCTTGAACCATAGTCTTGAGATAATTATTCTTCTCTTTTAGCTTGCTATTTTCAGCTTTACGAGAATAATATTCACCCATAGATACATTCTTACATTCCTGCATGGTTAGTTGTTCCAAAACAATATTTTCAGAAGATAAATTATATTTACAAGAGTTTACCTCACTCTGATCTTCTTCTGAATCACATTCTAGGTATCCACTTTCTGAATTTCCTTGAACAGAATCATCATCAAGTCCAACTAGGGCAAGATTGACCATGTCTCCACTTGCATCATCACTGGAAACTGAGTCATCATCACTCCAAGTCATTAGAGCTTTAGCTTTCTTCTTATCCTTGAAGACAGTTTGTTGTTTTGACTTCAATTTGTAGCAGTCCCGCTTATAATGGTCTGGCTTTCCACATTCAAAGCATGTCTGATCTTTAGAATCCTTGTTGGGCTTCTTGTTATTGGAAAATCTGCCTTTATCTCTTTTCAGCTTGTTCTTCTTCTCGATCATCTTTCTGATCTTCCTGGATATTAAAGCTAGTTCTTCGTCTGACTCATCTTCAGATTCCAGTAAGCTATCATTAGTGTGAAGAGCTAATTGCTTCATTTGAGCAATTGGAGCTTGCATAGAACTTGATTGGCTTTCCTTGATTTTGCTTTCAAATTGTTCCAATTCTGCAAAAACAGCCAATTGATCCATAGTATCTATAGTTGGAGAGGATCCAAGAGCTGTTACCTTTGGTTCATAGATAAATGGCACAGCACTAAGTATCTTCATGTTGATTTCCTCTTGTGGGATATGTTTGCCAAGCTGCTTTAAGGCATTCAGATTTATCTGGAATCTAGCTTGACTTTCTCGAATAGTTTCTCCGTCTTGAAGCTTGAAATTTCCAAATTCATTCATTAGTTTACTCAATTTCACCTTTCTTAAACTCTTGGATCCTTCATGATACAATTCCAGAGTATCCCATATCTCTTTAGCTGATTTGCATGAAGAGACTTTATCACATTCACTAGGACATAACCCATTCATGAGAGAATTCCTAGCCTTTCCATTGAAGCTATATTTGATTAGTTCAGCCTCTGTGAGATCATCAACGTCTTTCACTTTGCCTTCTTTGTCCTTGAACTCAAAAGGACCCTTCCGAATAACTCTCAAAGCTAGTGGCTCCCTGGATAGATACACTTCCATGCGACCTTTCCACCAGTTATAGTTTTCTGTACCAAGCAAGAGAGGTGCTCGGTAATCTGAGGTTCCTTCGGGATATTTGTCAGCCATTTCGATCGAATACTATTCCTGTTACAGAAAGATTAGTATACCAAAGCTCTGATACCAACTGAAATTACACCTAGAGGGGGGGTGAATAGGTGATTATGGCTAACTAGGATTACTTTTAGATTTTACCCGAAAATAGCTTACTGAGATTTTATCAACTGAACTATAATCTGACAATGATAGTAAGCTGATATGACTAAATGCAATGCAGAAAATAATGTGCAGGAAAGTAAATAGAACACACAAGAATTTTAGCCAGGTTCGACCCCTAAGCCCCTATGGTCTACGTCCTGGTCCCTTACCAACTTGGTAAGAGAATATATTATTGATCAATGAAGGTTATAACTACAAGATACAATAATATATCTCCCTTTATCCCAGCTGCTGATAATGGCTTGCTGAAACCCTATTTAAGAACCTGCTCTCTAAGTACTATACTACCCCGTAGTACAAACTCCTCTAGCAAGTACCACTAAACCCTTGTTTCCCTAGCCAACTTATCCAGCAACTAATCAATACAATTTGAACAATACAAATCAATGATAAAGTTTACAACTCAAACTATAAACTCTCTCTAAGATGAAACACGTGGATATATCTAGAGCTCGAGAGTATTTTGAAATCAATAAAGATCAGGAGTTGTATGTGTTCTTGCTTGCAAAATCGTCCTCTTTTAAAAATTGCAAGAAACCACATATATATATAACCATACATTAACATTTGAAAACAGCCTCAACAAATTACAACAGCTAGAATCCAATTCTACCGTGTAAGATCGTTGGGATGGTTTCCAACGTTCATGTGTACGTTAGATAGAAGAGAAACACAGAAGTCCAACGTTCAGAAAATATCACTTCTATTTAGTAGAGGATAAAAAATTTTAATTAGAAGATAGAAGAAAGAGTTTGAAAGAAAAACAACTCCTAATCTTTAGGAAATGAATTTGAATGATTAAAAATGATTTATAATTGAGCTCTATATATATAATGCACGTATATTTATTAGAGAAGTCCTTACAACTGATATATATGAATATCCTATAAAATCTCCATGAAATTCGACTTCCTTGTTGAATCTGGACTGTGCATCTTGGCTTGCTGTTATTCTGACAATCGTGATCATAGCTTGCTGAAATAGATTACTGTCTTATGATAGCTTGCTGTCATGATACTTAAACAGCACTGATATCAAGCTGTTATATCCTGCAAACATTCTCAAATAACAACATGATGGCTTGCTGTGTTGTGATCATCAAAACTAAGGAGTTACAATCTCCCCCTTTTTGATGATTACACACATTTAGGAGAATTATAAAAACTCCCCCTAAATCTATGCAAATCTCAAAAACTTATAACATGTTACTGCAATTAATATAAATGACACACATGCATATCCAAAATAACCAACATAGCAGCATTATATCATTACATCAATTCTTAAAAACTAAAAGTCAATTAAGTCTTAAATAACAGCCAACATAAACCAAGTAGCAAACCACAGATTAAACATAAGCCAACAGATAGTCTTAATAATCAGGCATAAACATAAACATAAGTCTCCTAAATTACTCCCCCTTAAAGCATCAAAAAGATTCAGGTTGAGGGCTGATCAGAATTATAAGATAAAGCATCAAAACACACAAACAAGTAACGACAATAAACAGATAATGACATATCATAATTAAAAAATTACATTAAACACAAAATTGCCATTTTAATAACCCATAATAGTAAGCTAACATTAAAAATGATAGTAAAATTTTTTTATATCTAATGAAAAATCGGTAAAATTTCATTTTTTTTAGTTTTCCACATTTTCAATTTTTAGCATTATATTCGTTTACTATAAATTAAAAATTGATAAATTATATTTGACAAGTACAAGAAAAATAAAAAAACATAAAACTCACTATATTAAAAAAAACATAAAACTCATAATATTCCCTTATAATAAAAATTCGAAAATACTATTTCGAACAAATAATTCAAAATACATTTTCACTTAAAAATTTTAAATTCAATATTAAATTTAAATATTTTAGTTTAAAATATTAATTCAAAAATATCAAAATATAAGTTCGAAAAAATATTTAAAAATTCATTTTTAACAAAAAAATAAATTAGAAAAAAATGTTTCATTACACTAGCCGTAATGAAACAATGCTGTAGGTATCACAGAGTATTTTTTTTTTATTTGTTACGAAAAAATGTTTAGCATTCCGGGGGCTGAGTTGTTTTATATTTTTTTTATATCTAATGAAAAATCGATAAAATTTCATTTTTTTTAGTTTTCCACATTTTCAATTTTTAGCATTATATTCGTTTACTATAAATTAATAATTGATAAATTAAATTGGACAAGTACAAGAAAAATAAAAAAACATAAAACTCACTATATTAAAAAAAACATAAAATTCATAATATTCCCTTATAATAAAAATTCAAAAATACTATTTCGAACAAATAATTAAAAAATACATTTTCACTCAAAAATTTAAAATTCAATATTAAATTTAAATATTTTAGTTTAAAATATTAATTCAAAAATATCAAAATATAAGTTCGAAAAAATATTTAAAAATTTATTTTTAACAAAAAAAATAAATTAGAAAAAATAAAGCGGGCAAGAACCATTACATTTAAAACAGCGTCCTCCAGCATTGTTTCATTGCACTATCCGCAATGAAACAATGTTGTAGGTGCTAGAGGATATTTCTTTTTTATTTGTTACGAAAAAATGTTTAGCATTCCAGGCTGACTTGTTTTATATTTTTTTATAGCTAATGAAAAATCAATAAAATTTCATTTTCTTAAGTTTTCCACATTTTCAATTTTTAGTATTATATTCTTTACTATAAATTAAAAATTGATAAATTAAATTGGATAAGTACATGAACAATAAAAAAACATAAAACTCACAATATTAAAAAAAACATAAAACTCATAATATTCCATTATAATAAAAATTCGAAAATACTATTTCGAACAAATAATTAAAAAATACATTTTTACTCAAAAATTTAAAATTCAATATTAAATTTAAATATTTTAGTTTAAAATATTAATTCAAAAATATCAAAATATAAGTTCGAAAAAATATTTAAAAATTTATTTTTAACAAAAAAATAAATTAGAAAAAATAATGCCGGCAGCGTCCTGTTTCATTACACTAGCCGTAATGAAACAATGTTGTAGGTGGCACTCGGTATTTTTTTTTATTTGTTACAAAAAAATGTTTAGCATTCCGGGGGCTGAGTTATTTTATATTTTTTCTATAGCTAATGAAAAATCAATAAAATTTCATTTTTTTAGTTTTCCACATTTTCAATTTTTAGCTTTATATTCGTTTACTATAAATTAAAAATTGATAAATTAAATTGGACAAGTACAAGAAAAATAGAAAAAAACATAAAACTCAAAATATTAAAAAAAACACAAAACTTATAATATTCCCTTATAATAAAAATTTGAAAATACTATTTCGAACAAATAATTAAAAAATATATTTTTACTTAAAAATTTAAATTCAATATTAAATTTAAATATTTTAGTTTAAAAAATTAATTCAAAAATATCAAAATATAAGTTCGAAAAAATATTTAAAAATTCTTTTTTAACAAAAAAATAAATTAGAAAAAATAAAGCGGGGAAGAACTGTTTCATTTAAAACAGCGTCCTGTTTCATTACACTAGCCGTAATGAAACAATGCTATAGGTGGGAGAGAGTATTTTTTTTTATTTGTTACGAAAAAATGTGTAGCATTCCGGAGACTAAGTTGTTTTATATTTTTTCTTTATATCTAATGAAAAATCGATAAAATTTTATTTTTTTTAGTTTTCCACATTTTCAATTTTTAGCATTATATTCGTTTACTATAAATTAAAAATTGGTAAATTAAATTGGACAAGTACAAGAAAAATAAAAAAAATATAAAACTCACAATATTAAAAAAAAACATAAAACTCATAATATTCCCTTATAATAAAAATTCGAAAATACTATTTCGAACAAATAATTAAAAAATACATTTTTACTTAAAAATTTAAATTTAATATTAAATTTAAATATTTTAGTTTAAAATATTAATTCAAAAATATCAAAATATAAGTTCAAAAAAATATTTAAAAATTCATTTTTAACAAAAAAATAAATTAGAAAAAATAAAGCGGGGAAGAACTGTTACATTTAAAACAGCGTCCTGTTTCATTACACTAGCCGTAATGAAACAATGTTGTAGGTAGCACAGAGTATTTTTTTTTATTTGTTATGAAAAAATGTTTAGCATTCCGGAGACTGAGTTGTTTTATATTTTTTTTTATATCTAATGAAAAATCGATAAAATTTCATTTTTTTTAGTTTTCCACATTTTCAATTTTTAGCATTATATTCGTTTACTATAAATTAAAAATTGATAAATTAAATTGGACAAGTACAAGAAAAATAAAAAAAAAACATAAAACTCACTATATTAAAAAAAACATAAAACTCATAATATTCCCTTATAATAAAAATTCGAAAATACTATTTCGAACAAATAATTAAAAAATACATTTTCACTCAAAAATTTTAAATTCAATATTAAATTTAAATATTTTAGTTTAAAATATTAATTCAAATATATCAAAATATAAGTTCGAAAAAATATTTAAAAATTCATTTTTAACAAAAAAAATAAATTAGAAAAAATAAAGCGGGCAAGAACCGTTACATTTAAAACAGTGTCATGTTTCATTACACTAGCCATAATGAAACAATGCTGTAGTTGGCAGAGAGTATTTTTTTATTTGTTACGAAAAAATGTTTAGCATTCCGGGGCTGAGTTGTTTTAAATTTTTTTTATATCTAATGAAAAATCGATAGAATTTCATTTTTTTTAGTTTTCCACATTTTCAATTTTTAGCATTATATTCGTTTACTATAAATTAAAAATTGATAAATTAAATTGGACAAGTACAAGAAAAATAAAAAAATATAAAACTCACTATATTAAAAAAAACATAAAACTCATAATATTCCCTTATAATAAAAATTCGAAAATACTATTTCGAACAAATAATTAAAAAATACATTTTTACTTAAAAATTTTAAATTTAATATTAAATTTCAATATTTTAGTTTAAAACATTAATTCAAAAATATCAAAATATAAGTATGAAAAAATATTTAAAAATTCATTTTTAACAAAAAAATAAATTAGAAAAAATAAAGCGGGCAAGAACCGTTACATTTAAAACAGCGTCCTGTTTCATTACACTAGCCGTAATGAAACAATGCTGTAGGTGGCAAATGGTATTTTTTTTTATTTGTTACAAAAAAATGTTTAGCATTCCGGGGGTTGAGAAAAATCGATAAAATTTCATTTTTTTAGTTTTCCACATTTTCAATTTTTAGCTTTATATTCGTTTATTATAAATTAGAAATTGATAAATTAAATTGGACAAGTACAAGAAAAATAGAAAAAAACATAAAATTCACAATATTAAAAAAAACATAAAACTCATAATATTCCCTTATAATAAAAATTCGAAAATACTATTTCGAACAAATAATTAAAAAATACATTTTTACTTAAAAATTTAAATTTAATATTAAATTTAAATATTTTAGTTTAAAATATTAATTCAAAAATATCAAAATATACGTTCGAAAAAATATTTAAAAATTCATTTTTAACAAAAAAATAAATTAGAAAAAATAAAGCGGGTAAGAACCGTTACATTTAAAATAGCGTCCTGTTTCATTACACTAGCCGTAATGAAACAATGCTTTAGGTGGCACAGGGTATTTTTTTTTATTTGTTACGAAAAAGTGTTTAGCATTCTAGGGACTTAGTTGTTTTATATTTTTTTATATCTAATGAAAAATCGATAAAAAATTTTTTTTTTTAGTTTTTCACATTTTCAATTTTTAGCATTATATTCGTTTAATATAAATTTAAAAATTGATAAATTAAATTGGATAAGTACAAGAAAAATAAAAAAACATAAAACTCATTATATTAAAAAAAACATAAAACTCATAATATTCCCTTATAATAAAATTTCGAAAATACTATTTCGAACAAATAATTAAAAAATGAAATTACACCTAGAGGGGGGGGGAATAGGTGATTATGGCTAACTAGGATTACTTTTAAATTTTACCCGATAATAGCTTACTGAGATTTTAGCAACTGAACTATAATCTGATAATGATAGTAAGCTGAGATGACTAAATGCAATGCAGAAAATAATGTGCAGGAAAGTAAATAGAACACACAAGAATTTTAGCCAGGTTCGACCCCTAAGCCCCTATGGTCTACGTCCTGGTCCCTTACCAACTTGGTAAGAGAATATATTATTGATCAATGAAGGTAACAACTACAAGATACAACAATATATCTCCCTTCATCCCAGCTGCTGATAATGGCTTGCTGAAACCCTGTTTAAGAACCTGCTCTCTAAGTACTATACTACCCCGTAGTACAAACTCCTCTAGCAAGTACCACTAAACCCTTGTTTCCCTAGCCAACTTATCCAGCAACTAATCAATACAATTTGAACAATACAAATCAATGATAAAGTTTACAACTCAAACTATAAACTCTCTCTAAGATGAAACACGTGTATATATTTAGAGCTCGAGAGTATTTTGAAATCAATAAAGATCAGGAGTTGTATGTGTTCTTGCTTGCAAAAGTCGTCCATCATAAAACTGCAAGAAAACCTCTTATATAACCACACATTAACGTTTGAAAACAGCCTCAACAAATTACAACGGCTAAAATCCAATTCTACCGTGTAAGATCGTTGGGATGGTTTCCAACGTTCATGTGTACGTTAGATAGAAGAGAAAGAAAGATGTCCAACGTACAGAAAATATCTCTTCTATTTAGTAGAGGATAAAACGTTTTAGTAAGAAGATAAGAGAAAGAGTTTGAAAGAGAAACAAACTCCTATTCTTTAGGAAATCAATTTGAATGATTAAAAACGATTTATAATTGAGCTCTATATATATCATGCACGTATATTATATTAGAGAAGTCCTTACAACTGATATATATGAAGATCCTATAAAATCTCCATGAGATTCGACTTCCTTGTTGAATCTGGACTGTGCATCTTGGCTTGCTGTTATTCTGACAATCGTGATCATAGCTTGCTGAAATAGATTACTGTCTTATGATAGCTTGCTGTCATGATACTTAAACAGCAATGGCATTAAGCTGTTATATCCTGCAGACATTCTCAAATAACAACATGATGGCTTGCTGTGATGTGATCATCAAAACTAAGGAGTTACAATCTCCCCCTTTTTGATGATTACACACATTTAGGAGAATTATAAAAACTCCCCCTAAATCTATGCATATCTCAAAATATAAAATAAAACTAAAGATATCACAATTAGCATAATAAGCTTCTAAATGTAAAAACAATTAAACATATTTCAAATATTAGAAGCATCAGCATAACCAAGTCTTAAACCAAAACATCCATCAACAAGTTTTACCACACCAAATAAACAGATAAAAATCAAATCAAGTACCAGATGCAACAAGTCTTAAAAACCACAGATACTTCAACAAAAAGTAAATCAAGTTCAGAAACTAAATCAAGTTCTTCAGAGACTAAGTACTTAAAAGAAATTAAATTCTCCTAAGTTCTCCCCCTTATATCATCAAAAACAGATAGTGACATATAAAACAAAATTAATCACAAAAATATCATTTAAACAACCAATCAAAGTAAGCTAATATGAAAAATGATAGTAAGCTAACATTACCAAATTTCCAAAGATAGCTTGCTATTATACACTGCACATGCCAAGTTCCCTTCGAATGGTAGAAAATCTTGCTTCGCCAAGGGGTTTTGTAAAGATATCTGCCAATTGATATTCAGTAGGTACAAAAACTAATTCAATCTTACCTTTGGCAGCATTATCTCTCATGAAATAATGACGAACATCAATATGCTTGGTTCTTGAGTGATTAACCGGATTCTTTGATATGTTGATGGTGCTAGTGTTGTCACAATAGATTGGAACTTTGCCACACTTGATTCCAAAATCTCGTAGAGTCTGAATCATCCACAAAATTTGAGAGCAACAGCTACCAGCTGCCAAATACTCACCTTCTGCTGTGGATAATGCAACTGAAGTTTGTTTCTTACTTTGCCAAGATACGAGACTTTGTCCTAAATATGTACAAACACCACTTGTGCTCTTTCTATCAGTTTGACAACCTGCATAGTCAGCATCACTATACCCCATAAGATCAAATGTGCTTGTAATAGGATAAAATAACCCAAGATTAATAGTCCCACTTAAATATCAAAATATTCTTTTAATTGCATTTAAGTGTGATTCCTTAGGTTTAGCTTGAAAACGAGCACAAACACATACACTATACATAATATCTGGCCGAGAAGCAGTAAGATATAAAAGACTACCAATCATACCTCTATACTTCTTGATATCAACATCTTTACCTTTTTCATCTGATGTCAGCTTGCTATTTTGATTCATTGGAGTAGATTTCGGCTTGACATTGTCAAAACCAAATATGGTCAGCAAATTCTTGACATATTTTGATTGATGCACATAAATTCCATCTTTAGATTGTTTAATTTGGAGCCCCAAGAAATAATTGAGCTCACCCATCATGCTCATGTCAAATTCACTGCTCATACACTTAGAAAACCACTCACACATAGAATCATTAGTGGATCCAAAGATTATATCATCTACATATATCTGGACAACCAAAATATCATTACCATTTTGCTTAGTAAATAAAGTGGGATCAATTTTACCTCGAATGAATCCATTTTTGATCAAAAACTTACTAAGCCTCTTGTACCAAGCCCTTGGTGCTTGCTTTAAGCCATATAATGCCTTCTTGAGCTTGTAAACAGAGTCCGGATGTTGTTCATGTTCAAAACCAGGGGGTTGCTTAACATAAACTTCCTCTTCCAGAAATCCATTAAGAAAAACACTTTTGACGTCCATTTGATGTAGCTTGATCTTCTTGTAGCATGCATAAGCAAGAAGCATCCTAATTGATTCCAATCTAGCTACTGGAGCATAAGTTTGATCAAAGTCAATGCCTTCTTGTTGGTTGTACCCTTGTGCTACGAGCCTTGCTTTATTTTGAGTAACAGTACCAAATTCATCCACTTTATTCTTGAAAATCCATTTTGTACCAATGATTGAAGCATCCTTTGGTGGCTTGACCAGTTCCCAAACATCACATCGTTCGAATTGATTGAGTTCTTCTTGCATAGCCGTGATCCAATTTTCATCTTCAAGTGCTTCTTTGACATTCTTGGGTTCCTCTTGAGCTAAAAATGCAGCATAAGCACAAAAGTTTGCAGTGCCTTTTCTTGTCTTGAGACCATCAGAAATATCACCAATAACCAGTTCTGGAGGGTGATTCTTCACTGTCCGTGTAGCTTTTGGCAATGAATGCTTTGCAATATCTTCATGTGAAGTCTTTCTTATCTTAGATGGAGGAGCTAAGTCTACACCATCATAGATTGGCATTTTATCCTTTGCTCTATTTCCTCTAGGACCATCAAGAGTCATCTTTGCCATCTTTACAATTGCATCATCAACTGGAGTAGAAGGTTCTGCTTGCTGATTTCCTGAGGCAGTTTCAATTTCAGCTTGCTATTTTCCAGAATCAGTCTCTGTTTCAGCTTGCTATTTTGGAGTAGCCTTCTCTGTTTCAGCTTGCTGTTGTCCAGCTTCACCTGCATCATCTTCCTCGTCTCTTGGAAGATCATTGTTAGGTTCTTGAAAACTAACATCTATAGATTCCTCAACAATATGCTTAGACAAATTATAAACTCTATAGGTTTTACTATTCATAGAATAACCAAGAAAAATAGCTTCATAAGATTTAGCATCAAATTTACCATCATTACCAATTGTCTTGAGCACAAAACACTTTGAGCCAAAGATTCTGAAGTAACTGATGTTGGGCCTCTTTTTCTTGAGCAATTCATATGGAGTCTTGTCCAAAATAGGTCTTATCAATACTCTATTCAGAACATAGCATGCTGTGTTGACTGATTCTGCCCAAAAACTTCTAGGTAACTTGCTTTCTTGCAACAAAGTCCTTGCTGTCTCTTACAGTGACCTATTCTTGCGTTCCACCACACCATTTTGTTGTGGAGTCCTTGGAGCCGAGAATTCATGTGATATTCCTCTTTCTTCACAATAAGTAACAAAGTCTTTTTGGAATTCACCACCTCGATCACTCCTTATTCCTACAAGCTTTGTATTGAGCTTATTCTCAAGTAATTTAATTAGTTTCTCAAACTCATTAAAAGCAACATCTTTAGTTCTAAGAAACAATACCCATGTAAAACGAGAATAATCATCAATAATTACAAAACCATATTGCTTACCTACTATACTTTTATAAGCTTCTGGACCAAATAAGTCTAAATGTAAAAGTTCTAAGGGTTTAGAAGTAGATACCATTTTCTTTGCTTTGTGAGTACTTCTAATTTGCTTGCCTAATTGGCATGCCGAACACACCTCAGTCTTGACATACTTGATTTTGGGTAAACCTCTGACTAGCTTCTTCTTTGAAAGCTTGTTAAGTAAGTCCATGTGAGCATGACCCAATCTTCTATGCCAAACATAAGGATCAGTGTCTATTGCAGCAAGACAGCAAGCTGTTTTCTGCAACTCAAAGTCCAAAATATATATATTTCCTTCCCTTCTAGCAACTAGGGGGACTTTGTTAGTACCAATAGTAATAATACACTTATCAATACCAAAGTTAACAGTATGACCATCATCATATAACTGACTTATGCTAAGTAGATTATATTTAAGGCCTTTAACATATTAAACTTTATCAATTGAAATGTGTTTATTACCTATTTTACCTTTTCCAAGGATTTGAAGAGTTTTGCTATCACCAATAGTCACTCTGTCACTCTTCCACCCTTTTTCATCTGCAGACTCAAGAATTGTGCTTTGTCTCCACTCATATGTCTAGTACATCCGCTATCTAAAATCCATTGAGTTGATTTGACTCGAGCGGCAAGACACATCTACAAAACAAATAAAATAACTCAACCTTTTGGTACCCAAAGTTTGTTGGGTCCGACATGGTTAGCAGATAAACCATATAAAACATGTAAATCAGATTTCTTTATCCATTTTTGGATAAATCTAGGTGATTTAACTCTGTCAGCCTGATGATGGTAAGCTATCTTTGTTCTGCCATTCTGATCATAGTAAGCTGTTTTCTGTTTGTTTCCTCCATGGTATGATTTTTGTCCATTCTGAACTTTGCAATGCTTTTCAAGATGCCCTTTCTTTCCACATCTGTTGCATATCTTCCAAGGCATAGCATAATCATAGGGTATGCCATGTTTTCCTTCATATCTTAGAGCTTTGTCCTTCTTGTTTGCATTCATTCCAATTCCTTCTCTGGCCAATGGAATATTTGTGTTGTTCATCATAGATTTGAGACTTTCTTCTCCTTGAACAAATGATCCCATGCCCTTTTTCAGATCCTCAACTTCCTTTGTGAGCAGATCAATCTTTTCAGCTTGCTGACTTATGATTTCAGCTTGCTGAGATGGTTCTTCTGCTTGATTTGAAGGTGTTGCATCTATTGATTCTCTGAGTTTGAACAGCTCCAAACATTCATCCCTTGCTTCAATCTCCTTATTTAACTCTGTGATCTCCATTAACTGAGTCTTATTTCTTTTGAGGAGAATTTTGTTGAAGTTTTCCACATGACTAACTTTAGCTTGAAGATCCTTGATTTCAGCCTCTTTGTCAGCTTGTGTAGGTACCTTCTTGTCAATCCAAGTATCTACTTTGCTCATCAAATCTTGAACCATAGTCTTGAGATAATTATTCTTCTCTTTTAGCTTGCTATTTTCAGCTTTAAGAGAATAATATTCACCCATAGATACATTCTTACATTCCTGCATGGTTAGTGGTTCCAAAACAATATTTTCAGAAGATAAATTATATTTACAAGAGTTTACCTCACTCTGATCTTCTTCTGAATCACTTTTAGGAATCCACTTTCTGAATTTCCTCGAATAGAATCATCATCAAGTCCAACTAGGGCAAGATTGACCATGTCTCCACTTGAATCATCACTGGAAACCGAGTCATCATCACTCCAAGTCATTAGAGCTTTAGCTTTCTTCTTATCCTTGAAGACATTTTGCTGTTTTGACTTCAATTTGTAGCAGTCCCGCTTATAATGGCCTGGCTTTCCATATTCAAAGCATGTCTGATCTATAGAATCCTTGTTGGGCTTCTTGTTGTTGGAAAATCTGCCTTTATCTCTTTTTAGATTGTTCTTCTTCTCGATCATCTTTCTGATCTTCCTGGATATTAAAGCTAGTTCTTCGTCTGACTCATCTTCAGATTCCAGTAAGCTATCATTAGTGTGAAGAGCTAATTGCTTCATTTGAGCAACTGGAGCTTGCATAGAACTTGATTGGCTTTCCTTGATTTTGCTTTCAAATTGTTCCAATTCTGCAAAAACAGCCAATTGATCCATAGTATCTATAGTTGGAGAGGATTCTAGAGCTGTTACCTTTGGTTCATAGATAAATGGCAAAGCACTAAGTATCTTCATGTTGATTTCCTCTTGTGGGATATGTTTGCCAAGCTACTTTAAGGCATTCAGATTTATCTGGAATCTAGCTTGACTTTCTCGAATAGTTTCTCCGTCTTGAAGCTTGAAATTTCCAAACTCATTCATTAGTTTACTCAATTTCACCTTTCTTAAACTCTTGGATCCGTCGTGATACAATTCCAGAGTATCCCATATCTCTTTAGCTGATTTGCATGAAGAGACTTTATCACATTCACTAGGACATAACCCATTCATGAGAGAATTCCTAGCCTTTCCGTTGAAGCTATATTTGATTAGTTCAGCCTCTGTGAGATCATCAACGTCTTTCACTTTGCCTTCTTTGTCCTTAAACTCAAAAGGACCCTTCTGAACAACTCTCAAAGCTAGTGGCTCCCTGGATAGATACACTTCCATGCGACCTTTCCACCAGTTATAGTTTTCTGTACCAAGCAAGAGAGGTGCTCGGTAATCTGAGGTTCCTTCGGGATATTTGTCAGCCATTTCGATCGAATACTATTCCTGTTACAGAAAGATTAGTATACCAAAGCTCTGATACCAACTGAAATTACACCTAGAGGGGGGGGGGAATAGGTGATTATGGCTAACTAGGATTACTTTTAAATTTTACCCGATAATAGCTTACTGAGATTTTAGCAACTGAACTATAATCTGATAATGATAGTAAGCTGAGATGACTAAATGCAATGCAGAAAATAATGTGCAGGAAAGTAAATAGAACACACAAGAATTTTAGCCAGGTTCGACCCCTAAGCCCCTATGGTCTACGTCCTGGTCCCTTACCAACTTGGTAAGAGAATATATTATTGATCAATGAAGGTAACAACTACAAGATACAACAATATATCTCCCTTCATCCCAGCTGCTGATAATGGCTTGCTGAAACCCTGTTTAAGAACCTGCTCTCTAAGTACTATACTACCCCGTAGTACAAACTCCTCTAGCAAGTACCACTAAACCCTTGTTTCCCTAGCCAACTTATCCAGCAACTAATCAATACAATTTGAACAATACAAATCAATGATAAAGTTTACAACTCAAACTATAAACTCTCTCTAAGATGAAACACGTGTATATATTTAGAGCTCGAGAGTATTTTGAAATCAATAAAGATCAGGAGTTGTATGTGTTCTTGCTTGCAAAAGTCGTCCATCATAAAACTGCAAGAAAACCTCTTATATAACCACACATTAACGTTTGAAAACAGCCTCAACAAATTACAACGGCTAGAATCCAATTCTACCGTGTAAGATCGTTGGGATGGTTTCCAACGTTCATGTGTACGTTAGATAGAAGAGAAAGAAAGATGTCCAACGTACAGAAAATATCTCTTCTATTTAGTAGAGGATAAAACGTTTTAGTAAGAAGATAAGAGAAAGAGTTTGAAAGAGAAACAAACTCCTATTCTTTAGGAAATCAATTTGAATGATTAAAAACGATTTATAATTGAGCTCTATATATATCATGCACGTATATTATATTAGAGAAGTCCTTACAACTGATATATATGAAGATCCTATAAAATCTCCATGAGATTCGACTTCCTTGTTGAATCTGGACTGTGCATCTTGGCTTGCTGTTATTCTGACAATCGTGATCATAGCTTGCTGAAATAGATTACTGTCTTATGATAGCTTGCTGTCATGATACTTAAACAGCAATGGCATTAAGCTGTTATATCCTGCAGACATTCTCAAATAGCAACATGATGGCTTGTGGTGATGTGATCATCAAAACTAAGGACTTACAAAAAATACATTTTCACTCAAAAATTTTAAATTCAATATTAAATTTAAATATTTTAGTTTAAAATATTAATTCAAATATATCAAAATATAAGTTCGAAAAAATATTTAAAAATTTATTTTTAACAAAAAAATAAATTAGAAAAAATAAAGCGGGCAAGAATCATTAAATTTAAAACAGCGTCCTGTTTCATTACACTAGCCGTAATGAAAAAATGCTGTAGTTGGCAGAGAGTATTTTTTTTATTTGTTACGAAAAAATGTTTAGCATTCTGGGGCTGAGTTGTTTTATATTTTTTTTATATCTAATGAAAAATCGATAGAATTTCATTTTTTTTAGTTTACCACATTTTCAATTTTTAGCATTATATTCGTTTACTATAAATTAAAAATTGATAAATTAAATTGGACAAGTACAAGAAAAATAAAAAAACATAAAACTCACTATATTAAAAAAAACATAAAACTCATAATATTCCCTTATAATAAAAATTCGAAAATACTATTTCGAACAAATAATTAAAAAATACATTTTTACTTAAAAATTTTAAATTTAATATTAAATTTCAATATTTTAGTTTAAAATATTAATTCAAAAATATCAAAATATAAGTTTGAAAAAATATTTAAAAATTCATTTTTAACAAAAAAATAAATTAGAAAAAATAAAGCGGGTAAGAACCGTTACATTTAAAACAGCATCCTGTTTCATTACACTAGCACTAATGAAACAATGCTCTAGGTGGCAGAGAGTATTTTTTTTTATTTGTTACGAAAAAATGTTTAGCATTCTGGGGGCTGAGTTGTTTTATATTTTTTTTATATCTATTGAAAAATCGATAAAATTTCATTTTTTTTAGTTTTCCACATTTTCAATTTTTAGCATTATATTCGTTTACTATAAATTAAAAATTGATAAATTAAATTGGACAAATACAAGAAAAATAAAAAAACATAAAACTCACTATATTAAAAAAAACATAAAACTCATAATATTCCCTTATAATAAAAATTCGAAAATACTATTTCGATCAAATAATTAAAAAATATATTTTCACTCAAAAATTTTAAATTCAATATTAAATTTAAATATTTTAGTTTAAAATATTATTTCAAATATATCAAAATATAAGTTCGAAAAAATATTTAAAAATTCATTTTTAACAAAAAAAATAAATTCGAAAAAATAAAGCGGGGAAGAACTGTCACATTTAAAACAGCGTCCTCCAGCATTGTTTCATTGCACTATCCGCAATGAAACAATGCTCTAAGTGGTAGAGGGTATTTCTTTTTTATTTGTTACGAAAAAATGTTTAGCATTAGAGGGTGAGTTGTTTTATATTTTTTTATAGCTAATGAAAAATCAATAAAATTTTATTATTTTTAGTTTTCCATATTTTCAATTTTTAGTATTATATTCTTTATTATAAATTAAAAATTGATAAATTAAATTGGATAAGTACATGAACAATAAAAAAAAACATAAAACTCATAATATTCCCTTATAATAAAATTTCGAAAATACTATTTCGAACAAATAATTGAAAAATACATTTTTACTCAAAAATTTAAAATTCAATATTAAATTTTAATATTTTAGTTTAAAATATTAATTCAAAAATATCAAAATATAAGTTTGAAAAAATATTTAAAAATTCATTTTTAACAAAAAAATAAATTAGAAAAAATAAAGCGGGCAAGAACCATTACATTTAAAACGTCATCATGTTTCATTACACTAGCCGTAATGAAACAATGCTCTAGGTGGTAGAGAGTATTTTTTTTTATTTGTTACGAAAAAATGTTTAGCATTCTCGGGGCTGAGTTGTTTTTTATTTTTTTTATATCTAATGAAAAATCGATAAAATTTCATTTTTTTAGTTTTCCACATTTTCAATTTTTAGCATTATATTCGTTTACTATAAATTAAAAATTGATAAATTAAATTGGACAAATACAAGAAAAATAAAAAAACATAAAACTCACTATATTAAAAACAACATAAAACTCATAATATTCCCTTATAATAAAAATTCGAAAATACTATTTCGAACAAATAATTAAAAAATATATTTTCACTCAAAAATTTAAAATTCAATATTAAATTTAAATATTTTAGTTTAAAATATTAATTCAAATATTACAAAATATAAGTTCGAAAAAATATTTAAAAATTCATTTTTAACAAAAAAAATAAATTAGAAAAAATAAAGCGGGGAAGAACCGTCACATTTAAAACAGCGTCCTCCAGCATTGTTTCATTGCACTATCCGCAATGAAACAATGCTCTAGGTGGTAGAGGGTATTTCTTTTTTATTTGTTACGAAAAAATGTTTAGCATTAGAGGGTGAGTTGTTTTATATTTTTTTTATAGCTAATGAAAAATCAATAAAATTTCATTATTAGTAGTTTTCCACATTTTCAATTTTTAGTATTATATTCTTTACTATAAATTTAAAATTGATAAATTAAATTGGATAAGTACATGAACAATAAAAAAAAATATAAAACTCACAATATTAAAAAAAATATAAAACTCATAATATTCCCTTATAATAAAAATTCAAAAATATTATTTCGAACAAATAATTAAAAAATACATTTTTACTCAAAAATTTAAAATTCAATATTAAATTTAAATATTTTAGTTTAAAATATTAATTCAAAAATATCAAAATATAAGTTCGAAAAAATATTTAAAAATTCATTTTAACAAAAAAATAAATTAGAAAAAATAAAGCGGGCAAAAACCGTTACATTTAAGACAGCGTCCTCTTTCATTACACTAGCCGTAATGAAACAATGTTGTAGGTGGCACAGGGTATTTTTTTTATTTGTTACGAAAAAAATGTTTAGCATTCCGGGGGCTGAGTTGTTTTATATTTTTTTTATATCTAATGAAAAATCGATAGAATTTCATTTTTTTTAGTTTTCCACATTTTCAATTTTTAGCATTATATGCGTTTACTATAAATTAAAAATTGATAAATTAAATTGGACAAGTACAAGAAAAATAAAAAAAACATAAAACTCGCAATATTAAAAAAACATAAAACTCATAATATTCCCTTATAATAAAAATTCGAAAATACTATTTCGAACAAATAATTAAAAAATACATTTTTACTTAAAAATTTTAAATTTAATATTAAATTTAAATATTTTAGTTTAAAATATTAATTCAAAAATATCAAAATATAAGTTCGAAAAAATATTTAAAAATTCATTTTTAACAAAAAAATAAATTAGAAAAAATAAAGCGGGCAAGAACCGTTACATTTAAAACAGCGTCATGTTTCATTACACTAGCCGTAATGAAACAATGATGTAGGTGGCAGAGAGTATTTTTTTTATTTGTTACGAAAATTTGTTTAGCATTCTGGGTGCTGAGTTGTTTTATATTTTTTTTTTATATCTAATGAAAAATCGATAAAATTTTATTTTTTTTAGTTTTCCACATTTTCAATTTTTAGCATTATATTCGTTTACTATAAATTAAAAATTGATAAATTAAATTGGACAAGTACAAGAAAAATATAAAAACATCAAACTCACTATATTAAAAAAAACATAAAACTCATAATATTCCCTTATAATAAAAATTCGAAAATACTATTTCTAACAAATAATTAAAAAATACATTTTCACTCAAAAAATTTAAATTCAATATTAAATTTAAATATTTTAGTTTAAAATATTAATTCAAAAATATCAAAATATAAGTTTGAAAAAATATTTAAAAATTCATTTTAACAAAAAAATAAATTAGAAAAAATAAAGCGGGGAAGAACCGTTAAATTTAAAAGAGCGTCCTGTTTCATTACACTAGCCGTAATGAAACAATGCTCTAGGTGGCAGAGGGTATTTTTTTTATTTGTTACAAAAAAAAATGTTTAGCATTCCGGGGGCTGAGTTGTTTTATATTTTTTTATAGCTAATGAAAAATCGATATAATTTTATTTTTTTTAGTTTTCCACATTTTTATTTTTTAGCATTATATTCGTTTACTATAAATTAAAAATTGATAAATTAAATTAGACAACTACAAAAAAATAAAAAAAAAACATAAAACTCACTATATTAAAAAAAAATAAAACTCATAATATTCCCTTATAATAAAAATTCAAAAATAATATTTCGAACAAATAATTAAAAAATACATTTTCACTCAAAAATTTTAAAATCAATATTAAATTTATATATTTTAGTTTAAAATATTAATTCAAAAATATCAAAATATAAGTTCGAAAAAATATTTAAAAATTCATTTTAACAAAAAAATAAATTAGAAAAATTAAAGCGGGGAAGAACCGTTACAATTAAAACAGCGTCCTGTTTCATTACACTAGCTGTAATGAAACAATGCATTCCGGGGGCTGAGTTGTTTTATATTTTTTTTATATCTAATGAAAAATCGATAAAATTCATTTTTTTTAGTTTTCCACATTTTCAATTTTTAGCATTATATTCGTTTACTATAAATTAAAAATTGATAAATTAAATTGGACAAGTACAAGAAAAATAAAAAAACATAAAACTCACTATATTAAAAAAAACATAAAACTCATAATATTCCCTTATAATAAAAATTCGAAAATACTATTTCGAACAAATAATTAAAAAATCCATTTTCACTGAAAAATTTTAAATTCAATATTAAATTTTAATATTTTAGTTTAAAATATTATTTCAAATATATCAAAATATAAGTTCGAAAAAATATTTAAAAATTCATTTTTAACAAAAAAAAAATTAGAAAAAATAAAGCGGGTAAGAACCATTCAATTTAAAACAGCGTCCTCCGGCATTGTTTCATTGCAATATCCGCAATGAAACAATGCTGTAGGTGGTAGAGGGTATTTCTATTTTATTTGTTACGAAAAAATGTTTAGCATACGAGGCTGAGTTGTTTTATATTTTTTTATAGCTAATGAAAATTCAATAAAATTTCATTTTTTTTAGTTTTCCACATTTTCAATTTTTAGTATTATATTCTTTACTATAAATTATAAATTGATAAATTAAATTGGATAATACATGAACAATAAAAAAAAACATAAAACTCACAATATTAAAAAAAACATAAAACTCATAATATTCCCTTATAATAAAAATTCGAAAATACTATTTCGAACAAATAATTGAAAAATACATTTTTACTCAAAAATTTAAAATTCAATATTAAATTTTAATATTTTAGTTTAAAATATTAATTCAAAAATATCAAAATATAAGTTCGAAAAAATATTTAAAAATTTATTTTAACAAAAAAAATAAATTAGAAAAAATAAAGCTGGCAAGAACCGTTACATTTAAAACAGCGTCCTATTTCATTACACTAGCCGTAATGAAACAATGATGTAGGTGGCACAAGTATTTTTTTTTATTTGTTACGAAAAAATGTTTAGCATTCCGGGGGCTGAGTTGTTTTATATTTTTTTATATCTAATGAAAAATCGATAGAAATTCATTTTTTTTAGTTTTCCAAATTTTCAATTTTTAGCATTATATTCGTTTACTATAAATTAAAAATTGATAAATTAAATTGGACAAGTACAAGAAAAATTAAAAAAAAAACATAAAACTCGCTATATTAAAAAAAAACTCATAATATTCCCTTATAATAAAAATTCAAAAATACTATCTCGAACAAATAATTAAAAAATACATTTTCACTCAAAAAATTTAAAATCAATATTAAATTTATATATTTTAGTTTAAAATATTAATTCAAAAATATCAAAATATAAGTTCGAAAAAATATTTAAAAATTCATTTTAACAAAAAAATAAATTAGAAAAATTAAAGCGGGGAAGAACCGTTACTGTTAAAACAGCGTCCTGTTTCATTACACTAGCCGTAATGAAACAATGCATTTCGGGGGCTGAGTTGTTTTATATTTTTTTATATCTAATGAAAAATCGATAAAATTCATTTTTTTTAGTTTTCCACATTTTCAATTTTTAGCATTATATTATTTTACTATAAATTAAAAATTGATAAATTAAATTGGACAAGTACAAGAAAAATAAAAAAAACATAAAACTCACTATATTAAAAAAAACATAAAACTCATAATATTCCCTTATAATAAAAATTCGAAAATACTATTTCGAACAAATAATTAAAAAATATATTTTCACTCAAAAATTTTAAATTCAATATTAAATTTAAATATTTTAGTTTAAAATATTATTTCAAATATATCAAAATATAAGTTCGAAAAAATATTTAAAAATTCATTTTTAACAAAAAAAATTAGAAAAAATAAAGCGGGTAAGAACCATTCAATTTAAAACAGCGTCCTCCAGCATTGTTTCATTGCAATATCCGCAATGAAACAATGCTGTAGGTGGTAGAGGGTATTTCTATTTTATTTGTTACGAAAAAATGTTTAGCATACGAGGCTGAGTTGTTTTATATTTTTTTATAGCTAATGAAAAATCAATAAAATTTCATTTTTTTTAGTTTTCCACATTTTCAATTTTTAGTATTATATTCTTTACTATAAATTATAAATTGATAAATTAAATTGGATAATACATGAACAATAAAAAAAACATAAAACTCACAATATTAAAAAAAACATAAAACTCATAATATTCCCTTATAATAAAAATTCCAAAATACTATTTCGAACAAATAATTGAAAAATACATTTTTACTCAAAAATTTAAAATTCAATATTAAATTTTAATATTTTAGTTTAAAATATTAATTCAAAAATATCAAAATATAAGTTCGAAAAAATATTTAAAAATTTATTTTAACAAAAAAAATAAATTAGAAAAAATAAAGCTCGCAAGAACCGTTACATTTAAAACAACGTCCTATTTCATTACACTAGCCGTAATGAAACAATGATGTAGGTGGCACACAGTATTTTTTTTTATTTGTTACGAAAAAATGTTTAGCATTCCGGGGGCTGAGTTGTTTTATATTTTTTTATATCTAATGAAAAATCGATAGAAATTCATTTTTTTTAGTTTTCCAAATTTTTAATTTTTAGCATTATATTCGTTTACTATAAATTAAAAATTGATAAATTAAATTGGACAAGTACAAGAAAAATTAAAAAAAAAACATAAAACTCGCTATATTAAAAAAAAACTCATAATATTCCCTTATAATAAAAATTCAAAAATACTATCTCGAACAAATAATTAAAAAATACATTTTCACTCAAAAAATTTAAAATCAATATTAAATTTATATATTTTAGTTTAAAATATTAATTCAAAAATATCAAAATATAAGTTCGAAAAAATATTTAAAAATTCATTTTAACAAAAAAAAAATTAGAAAAATTAAAGCGGGGAAGAACCGTTACAGTTAAAACAGCGTCCTGTTTCATTACACTAGCCGTAATGAAACAATGCATTTCGGGGGCTGAGTTGTTTTATATTTTTTTATATCTAATAAAAAATCGATAAAATTCATTTTTTTTAGTTTTCCACATTTTCAATTTTTAGCATTATATTATTTTACTATAAATTAAAAATTGATAAATTAAATTGGACAAGTACAAGAAAAATAAAAAAAACATAAAACTCACTATATTAAAAAAAACATAAAACTCATAATATTCCCTTATAATAAAAATTCGAAAATACTATTTCGAACAAATAATTAAAAAATACATTTTCACTCAAAAATTTTAAATTCAATATTAAATTTAAATATTTTAGTTTAAAATATTATTTCAAATATATCAAAATATAAGTTCGAAAAAATATTTAAAAATTCATTTTTAACAAAAAAAATTAGAAAAAATAAAGCGGGTAAGAACCATTCAATTTAAAACAGCGTCCTCCAGCATTGTTTCATTACAATATCCGCAATGAAACAATGCTGTAGGTGGTAGAGGGTATTTCTATTTTATTTGTTACGAAAAAATGTTTAGCATACGAGGCTGAGTTGTTTTATATTTTTTTATAGCTAATGAAAAATCAATAAAATTTCATTTTTTTTAGTTTTCCACATTTTCAATTTTTAGTATTATATTCTTTACTATAAATTATAAATTGATAAATTAAATTGGATAATACATGAACAATAAAAAAAACATAAAACTCACAATATTAAAAAAAACATAAAACTCATAATATTCCCTTATAATAAAAATTCGAAAATACTATTTCGAACAAATAATTGAAAAATACATTTTTACTCAAAAATTTAAAATTCAATATTAAATTTTAATATTTTAGTTTAAAATATTAATTCAAAAATATCAAAATATAAGTTCGAAAAAATATTTAAAAATTTATTTTAACAAAAAAAATAAATTAGAAAAAATAAAGACCGTTACATTTAAAACAACGTCCTATTTCATTACACTAGCCGTAATGAAACAATGATGTAGGTGGCACACAGTATTTTTTTTTATTTGTTACGAAAAAATGTTTAGCATTCCGGGGGCTGAGTTGTTTTATATTTTTTTATATCTAATGAAAAATCGATAGAATTTCATTTTTTTTAGTTTTCCACATTTTCAATTTTTAGCATTATATTCGTTTACTATAAATTAAAAATTGATAAATTAAATTGGACAAGTACAAGAAAAATTAAAAAAAAAACATAAAACTCACTATATTAAAAAAAAAACTCATAATATTCCCTTATAATAAAAATTCAAAAATACTATCTCGAACAAATAATTAAAAAATACATTTTCACTCAAAAAATTTAAAATCAATATTAAATTTATATATTTTAGTTTAAAATATTAATTCAAAAATATCAAAATATAAGTTCGAAAAAATATTTAAAAATTCATTTTAACAAAAAAATAAATTAGAAAAATTAAAGCGGGGAAGAACCGTTACAGTTAAAACAGCGTCCTGTTTCATTACACTAGCCGTAATGAAACAATGCATTTCGGGGGCTGAGTTGTTTTATAATTTTTTATATCTAATGAAAAATCGATAAAATTCATTTTTTTTAGTTTTCCACATTTTCAATTTTTAGCATTATATTATTTTACTATAAATTAAAAATTGATAAATTAAATTGGACAAGTACAAGAAAAATAAAAAAAAACATAAAACTCACTATATTAAAAAAAACATAAAACTCATAATATTCCCTTATAATAAAAATTCGAAAATACTATTTCGAACAAATAATTAAAAAATACATTTTCACTCAAAAATTTTAAATTCAATATTAAATTTAAATATTTTAGTTTAAAATATTATTTCAAATATATCAAAATATAAGTTCGAAAAAATATTTAAAAATTCATTTTTAACAAAAAAAATTAGAAAAAATAAAGCGGGTAAGAACCATTCAATTTAAAACAGCGTCCTCCAGCATTGTTTCATTGCAATATCCGCAATGAAACAATGCTGTAGGTGGTAGAGGGTATTTCTATTTTATTTGTTACGAAAAAATGTTTAGCATACGAGGCTGAGTTGTTTTATATTTTTTTATAGCTAATGAAAAATCAATAAAATTTCATTTTTTTTAGTTTTCCACATTTTCAATTTTTAGTATTATATTCTTTACTATAAATTATAAATTGATAAATTAAATTGGATAATACATGAACAATAAAAAAAAACATAAAACTCACAATATTAAAAAAAACATAAAACTCATAATATTCCCTTATAATAAAAATTCGAAAATACTATTTCGAACAAATAATTGAAAAATACATTTTTACTCAAAAATTTAAAATTCAATATTAAATTTTAATATTTTAGTTTAAAATATTAATTCAAAAATATCAAATATAAGTTCGAAAAAATATTTAAAAATTTATTTTAACAAAAAAAATAAATTAGAAAAAATAAAGCTGGCAAGAACCGTTACATTTAAAACAACGTCCTATTTCATTACACTAGCCGTAATGAAACAATGATGTAGGTGGCACACAGTATTTTTTTTTATTTGTTACGAAAAAATGTTTAGCATTCCGGGGGCTGAGTTGTTTTATATTTTTTTATATCTAATGAAAAATCGATAGAATTTCATTTTTTTTAGTTTTCCACATTTTCAATTTTTAGCATTATATTCGTTTACTATAAATTAAAAATTGATAAATTAAATTGGACAAGTACAAGAAAAATTAAAAAAAATATAAAACTCACTATATTAAAAAAAAAACTCATAATATTCCCTTATAATAAAAATTCAAAAATACTATCTCGAACAAATAATTAAAAAATACATTTTCACTCAAAAAATTTAAAATCAATATTAAATTTATATATTTTAGTTTAAAATATTAATTCAAAAATATCAAAATATAAGTTCGAAAAAATATTTAAAAATTCATTTTAACAAAAAAATAAATTAGAAAAATTAAAGCGGGGAAGAACCGTTACAGTTAAAACAACGTCCTGTTTCATTACACTAGCCGTAATGAAACAATGCATTTCGGGGGCTGAGTTGTTTTATATTTTTTTATATCTAATGAAAAATCGATAAAATTCATTTTTTTTAGTTTTCCACATTTTCAATTTTTAGCATTATATTCATTTACTATAAATTAAAAATTGATAAATTAAATTGGACAAGTACAAGAAAAATAAAAAAAACATAAAACTCACTATATTAAAAAAAACATAAAACTCATAATATTCCCTTATAATAAAAATTCGAAAATACTATTTCGAACAAATAATTAAAAAATACATTTTCACTCAAAAATTTTAAATTCAATATTAAATTTAAATATTTTAGTTTAAAATATTATTTCAAATATATCAAAATATAAGTTCGAAAAAATATTTAAAAATTCATTTTTAACAAAAAAAATTAGAAAAAATAAAGCGGGTAAGAACCATTCAATTTAAAACAGCGTCCTAGCATTGTTTCATTGCACTATCCGCAATGAAACAATGTTGTAGGTGGTAGAGGGTATTTCTATTTTATTTGTTATGAAAAAATGTTTAGCAATCCAAGCTGAGTTGTTTTATATTTTTTTATAGCTAATGAAAAATCAATAAAATTTCATTTTTTTTAGTTTTCCACATTTTCAATTTTTAGTATTATATTCTTTACTATAAATTATAAATTGATAAATTAAATTGGATAAGTACATGAACAAAAAAAACATAAAACTCACAATATTAAAAAAAATATAAAACACATAATATTCCCTTATAATAAAAATTCGAAAATACTATTTCGAACAAATAATTGAAAAATATATTTTTACTCAAAAATTTAAAATTCAATATTAAATTTTAATATTTTAGTTTAAAATATTAATTCAAAAATATCAAAATATAAGTTCGAAAAAATATTTAAAAATTCATTTTAACAAAAAAATAAATTAGAAAAAATAAAGCGGGCAAGAACCGTTACATTTAAAACAGCGTCCTCTTTCATTACACTAGCCGTAATGAAACGATGTTGTAGGTGGCAGAGAGTATTTTTTTTTATTTGTTACGAAAAAATCTTTAGCATTCCGGGGGCTGAGTTGTTTTATATTTTTTTTATATCTAATGAAAAATCGATAGAATTTCATTTTTTTTAGTTTTCCACATTTTCAATTTTTAGCATTATATTTGTTTACTATAAATTAAAAATTGATAAATTAAATTGGACATGTACATGAAAAATAAAAAAAACATAAAACTCGCAATATTAAAAAAACATAAAACTCATAATATTCTCTTATAATAAAAATTCGAAAATACTATTTCGAATTAATAATTAAAAAATACATTTTTACTTAAAAATTTTAAATTTAATATTAAATTTAAATATTTTAGTTTAAAATATTAATTCAAAAATATCAAAATATAAGTTCGAAAAAATATTTAAAAATTCATTTTTAACAAAAAAAATAAATTAGAAAAAATAAAGCGGGCAAAACGTTACATTTAAAACAGCGTCATGTTTCATTACACTAGCCGTAATGAAACAATGCTGTAGGTGGCAGAGAGTATTTTTTTTATTTGTTACTAAAATTTGTTTAGCATTCTGGGTGCTGAGTTGTTTTATATTTTTTTTTATATCTAATGAAAAATCGATAAAATTTCATTTTTTTTTAGTTTTCCACATTTTCAATTTTTAGCATTATATTCGTTTACTATAAATTAAAAATTGATAAATTAAATTAGACAAGTACAAGAAAAATATAAAAACATAAAACTCACTATATTAAAAAAAACATAAAACTCATAATATTCCCTTATAATAAAAATTCGAAAATACTATTTCGAACAAATAATTAAAAAAATACATTTTCACTCAAAAATTTTAAATTCAATATTAAATTTAAATATTTTAGTTTAAAATATTAATTCAAAAATTTCAAAATATAAGTTCGAAAAAATATTTAAAAATTCATTTTAACAAAAAAATAAATTAGAAAAAATAAAGCGGGGAAGAACCGTTAAATTTAAAAGAGCGTCCTGTTTCATTACACTAGCTGTAATGAAACAATGCTGTAGGTGGAGAGGGTATTTTTTTTTATTTGTTACAAAAAAATGTTTAGCATTCCGGGGGCTGAGTTGTTTTATATTTTTTTTATAACTAATGAAAAATCGATAAAATTTCATTTTTTTAGTTTTCTACATTTTCAATTTTTAGCATTATATTCGTTTACTATAAATTAAAATTGATAAATTAAATTGGACAAGTACAAGAAAAATAAAAAAAAACATAAAACTCGCAATATTAAAAAAAACATAATCTCCCCCTTTTTGATGATTACACACATTTAGGAGAATTATAAAAACTCCCCCTAAATCTATGCATATCTCAAAATAAAACTAAAGATATCACAATTAGCATAATAAACTTCTAAATGAAAAAACAATTAAACATATTTCAAATATTAGAAGCATCAGCATAACCAAGTCTTAAACCAAAACATCCATCAACAAGTTTTACCACACCAAATAAACAGATCAAATCAAGTACCAGATGCAACAAGTCTTAAAACCAACAGATACTTCAACAAAAACTAAATCAAGTTCTTTAGAGACTAAGTACTTAAAAGAAATTAATTTAAAAGAAATTAAATTCTCCTAAGTTCTCCCCCTTATATCATCAAAAAACAGATTAGTCTTCCTGAGCAGAATTGACAGCTGCATTCTCTTTTGGTGAAAGAAACTCATCTTGCTTCTCCTGTTGTTCCAAGTCTTCAGCAGCATCCACAAGATCATCCAAGCCAGTGTCTAAATCTGCATTTGACTGAGAAGCTGAAGGTTTTGCAGCAGACATGAAGTTAAGCATAATATCTTTCAATCCCTTAATCTCAGTCTTCAGCTGATTCACTTGCTCTGTAGTAGCATCCATATGTCCAAAAAGCAGAATATTGTCCTCTTGAATACCCTTAAGCAGGTGCATCATCTCAGCAGTTGGAGAAAAAGATGAAGGCTCAGTTACAGCAGGAGACTCAGGAACAATGGTAGGCAAAATCCTAACTAACTCTCCATTGTCAATTTGTAAATTTGACTGAGCTAACACTTTAGCATCCAAAACTTCTTTAACACTCACCTTAACAGCACTCTTAAGTTCAATCTTAAAGAATTCAAATACCTTGGTAAGCATTAAACCATAAGGAAGTCCAATCTTTTTCTGATTAACAGCAGCAATCATATTTTTTAAAACCAGATTTGATAGATCAAAAGCCCTGCCAGCTAGAAGCATAGAAACCAGAGTAACATCTTGACAACTAAAGGTTGATTTATTCCCACCCCTAGGACAAACATTAGCCCTACAGATTTTAAACAACAAATGTGCCATAGGAGATACTTGAGTAGTGGAAGGGGGCTGAGGGTTTTCTTCAATATCATTAACAGATCCTAATAACAACTTAAACTGATCCATCACAGAGAAATCAGGGAATGACACATATCCTTTTCCAGTAAAAATATCAATCTCAGAGGGATTCTCAAACTTGATAATAGAACTTAAAATGGGAGGATTAAGCCTAATTTTCTTGTCATGCACAGTGGTAATACAGTTTCCATACTTATCTTCAATCAAATTTGCATAAAATTCACGAATTAAATCAGGATAGTAGACCTTAGGCATTTCGATGATAAAAGAATCCATACCCAAATTCTGAAACAAAAGTAAGGCTCCGGAGTTTTGAAAAAGCTTACCAACAATCGGGATACCAGGGATAATAGAACGAACATCCAAAGCATTTTCAGTGAATCGTTGTTGGAGATCAGGAGAATCAAATGCCAAAGATTGCTTGAGTTTCTTCGAATCAGGGGTGTGAGAGACTTCTTCATCACTCTCGTGACCCAAATCGACAACTGCAGTATCCATCTTCGAGGAAGTACGCTTGCCCAGAATACCAGAATTTCTAGTAGTACGAACCATTTTGAGTGGAACTAAACTGGTGAGCTTGAATGAATGAAGCGGTGATAGATAGAGAAAGTGGAGTCGCGGTGAAATAAAACCCTAACTCGTGCTCTTTGAATGATATTTAGGGGAGAGTTTAGGATAAAAAAAAATTAAAAACAAATTATACATATCCTAAAATCTAACACTTATCATTAAAACAGTTTAAATCTATCTAAAACACCACAATTAGCATTTTTATCATTTAACAATTAAATCAGCAAATCATGCAAATATTTAAACATAATTAAACAGATAGTGACATATAAAACAAAATTAATCACAAAAATATCATTTAAACAACCAATCATAGTAAGCTAACATGAAAAATGATAGTAAGCTAACATTACCAAATTTCCAAAGATAGCTTGCTATTATACACTGCACATGCCAAGTTCCCTTCGAATGGTAGAAAATCTTGCTTCACCAAGGGGTTTTGTAAAGATATCTTCCAATTGATATTCAGTAGGTACAAAAACTAATTCAATCTTACCTTTGGCAGCATTATCTCTCAAGAAATGGTGACAAACATCAATATGCTTTGTTCTTGAGTGATTAACCGGATTCTTTGATATGTTGATGGTGCTAGTGTTGTCACAATAGATTGGAACTTTGCCACACTTGATTCCAAAATCTCGTAGAGTCTGAATCATCCACAAAATTTGAGAGCAACAGCTACCAGCTGCCAAATACTCACCTTCTGCTGTGGATAATGCAACTGAAGTTTGTTTCTTACTTTGCCAAAATACGAGACTTTGTCCTAAATATGTACAAACACCACTTGTACTCTTTCTATCAGTTTGACAACCTGCATAGTCAGCATCACTATACCCCACAAGATCAAATGTGCTTGTAATAGGATAAAATAACCCAAGATTAATAGTCCCACTTAAATATCTAAATATTCTTTTAACTGCATTTAAGTGTGATTCCTTAGGCTTAGCTTGAAAACGAGCACATACACAAACACTATACATAATATCTGGCCGAGAAGCAGTAAGATATAAAAGACTACCAATCATACCTCTATACTTCTTGATATCAACATCTTTACCTTTTTCATCCGATGTCAGCTTGCTATTTTAATTCATTGGAGTAGATTTCGGCTTGACATTGTCAAAACCAAATCTGGTCAGCAAATTCTTGACATATTTTGATTGATGCACATAAATTCCATCTTTAGATTGTTTAATTTGGAGTCCCAAGAAATAATTGAGCTCACCCATCATGCTCATGTCAAATTCACTGCTCATACACTTAGAAAACCACTCACACATAGAATCATTAGTGGATCCAAAGATTATATCATCTACATATATCTGGACAATCAAAATATCATTACCATTTAGCTTAGTAAATAAAGTAGGATCAATTTTACCTCGAATGAAGCCATTTTTGATCAAAAACTTACTAAGCCTCTTGTACCAAGCCCTTGGTGCTTGCTTTAAGCCATATAATGCCTTCCTGAGCTTGTAAACATAGTCCGGATGTTGTTCATGTTCAAAACCAGGGGGTTGCTTAACATAAACTTCCTCTTCCAGAAATCCATTAAGAAAAGCGCTTTTGACGTCCATTTGATGTAGCTTGATCTTCTTGTAGCATGCATAAGCAAGAAGCATCCTAATTGATTCCAATCTAGCTACTGGAGCATAAGTTTGATCAAAGTCAATGCCTTCTTGTTGGTTGTACCCTTGTGCTACGAGCCTTGCTTTATTTCGAGTAACAGTACCAAATTCATCCACTTTATTCTTGAAAATCCATTTTGTACCAATGATTGAAGCATCATTTGGTGGCTTGACCAGTTCCCAAACATCACATCGTTCGAATTGATTGAGTTCTTCTTGCATAGCCGTGATCCAATTTTCATCTTCAAGTGCTTCTTTGACATTCTTGGGTTCCTCTTGAGCTAAAAATGCAGCATAAGCACAAAAATTTGCAGTGCCTTTTCTTGTCTTGAGACCATCAGAAATATCACCAATAACCTGTTCTGGAGGGTGATTCTTCACTGTCCGTGTAGCTTTTGGCAATGAATGCTTTGCAATATCTTCATGTGAAGTCTTCTTTATCTTAGATGGAGGAGCTAAGTCTTCACCATCATAGATTGGCATTTTATCCTTTGCTCTATTTCCTCTAGGACCATCAAGAGTCATCTTTGCCATCTTTACAATTGCATCATCAACTAGAGTAGAAGGTTCTGCTAGCTGATTTCCTGAGGCAGTTTCAATTTCAGCTTGCTGTTTTCCAGAATCAGTCTCTGTTTCAGCTTGCCGTTTTGGAGTAGCCTTCTCTGTTTCAGCTTGCTGTTGTCCAGCTTCACCTGCATCATCTTCCTCGTCTCTTGGAAGATCATTGTTAGGTTCTTGAAAAGTAACATCTATAGATTCCTCAACAATATGCTTAGACAAATTATAAACTCTATAGGTTTTACTATTCATAGAATAACCAAGAAAAATAGCTTCATAAGATTTAGCATCAAATTTACCATCATTACCAATTGTCTTGAGCACAAAACACTTTGAGCCAAAGATTCTGAAGTAACTGATGTTGGGCCTCTTTTTCTTGAGCAATTCATATGGAGTCTTGTCCAAAATAGGTCTTATCAATACTCTATTCAGAACATAGCATGCTGTGTTGACTGCTTCTGCCCAAAAACTTCTAGGTAACTTGCTTTCTTGCAACAAAGTCCTTGTTGTCTCTTGCAGTGACCTATTCTTGCGTTCCACCACACCATTTTGTTGTGGAGTCCTTGGAGCCGAGAACTCATGTGATATTCCTCTTTCTTCACAATAAGTAACAAAGTCTTTTTGGAATTCACCACCTCGATCACTCCTTATTCCTACAAGCTTTGTATTGAGCTTATTCTCAAGTAATTTAATTAGTTTCTCAAACTCATTAAAAGCAGCATATTTAGTTCTAAGAAACAATATCCATGTAAAACGAGAATAATCATCAACAATTACAAAACCATATTGCTTACCTCCTATACTTTTATAAGCTTCTGGACCAAATAAGTCTAAATGTAAAAGTTCTAAGGGTTTAGAAGTAGATTCCATTTTCTTTGCTTTGTGAGTACTTCTAATTTGCTTGCCTAATTGGCATGCCGAACACACCTCAGTCTTGACATACTTGATTTTGGGTAAACCTCTGACTAGCTTCTTCTTTGAAAGCTTGTTAAGTAAGTCCATGTGAGCATGACCCAATCTTCTATGCCAAACATAAGGATCAGTGTCTATTGCAGCAAGACAGCAAGCTATTTTCTGCAACTCAAAGTCCAAAATATATATATTTCCTTCCCTTCTAGCAACTAGGGGGACTTTGTTAGTACCAATAGTAATAATACACTTATCAATACCAAAGTTAACAGTATGACCATCATCATATAACTGACTTATGCTAAGCAGATTATATTTAAGGCCTTTAACATATTAAACTTTATCAATTGAAATGTGTTTATTACCTATTTTACCTTTTCCAAGAATATGAAGAGTTTTGCTATCACCAATAGTCACTCTTCCACCCTTTTTCATCTGAAGACTCAAGAATTGTGCTTTGTCTCCACTCATATGTCTAGTACATCCGCTATCTAAAATCCATTGAGTTGATTTGACTCGAGCGGCAAGACACATCTACAAAACAAATAAAACAACTCAACCTTTTGGTACCCAAAGTTTGTTAGGTCCGACATGGTTAGCAGATAAAACATATAGAACATGTAAATCAGATTTCTTTATCCATTTTTGGATAAATCTAGGTGATTTAACTCTGCCAGCCTGATGATGGTAAGTTGTCTTTGTTCTGCCATTCTGATCATAGTAAGCTGTTTTCTGTTTGTTTCCTCCATGGTATGATTTTTGTCCATTCTGAACTTTGCAATACTTTTCAAGATGCCCTTTCTTTCCACATCTGTTGCATATCTTCCAAGGCATAGCATACTCATAGGGTATGCCATGTTTTCCTTCATATCTTAGAGTTTTATCCTTCTTGTTTGCATTCAATCCAATTCCCTCTCTGACCAATGGAATATTTGTATTGTTCATCATAGATTTGAGACTTTCTTCTCCTTGAACAAACGATCTCATGCCCTTTTTCAGATCCTCCACTTCCTTTGTGAGCAGATCAATCTTTTCAGCTTGCTGACTTATGATTTCAGCTTGCTGAGATGGTTCTTCTGCTTGATTTGAAGGTGTTGCATCTATTGATTCTCTGAGTTTGAACAGCTCCAAACATTCATCCCTTGCTTCAATCTCCTTCTTTAACTCTGTGATCTCCATTAATTGAGTCTTGTTTCTTTTGAGGAGAATTTTGTTGAAGTTTTCCACATGACTAACTTTAGCTTGAAGATCCTTGATTTCAGCCTCTTTGTCAGCTTGTGTAGGTACCTTCTTGTCAATCCAAGTATCTACTTTGCTCATCAAATCTTGAACCATAGTCTTGAGATAATTATTCTTCTCTTTTAGCTTGCTATTTTCAGCTTTAAGAGAATAATATTCACCCATAGATACATTCTTATATTCCTGCATGGTTAGTGGTTCCAAAACAATATTTTCAGAAGATAAATTATATTTACAAGAGTTTACCTCACTCTGATCTTCTTCTGAATCACTTTCTAGGTATCCACTTTCTGAATTTCCTCGAACAGAATCATCATCAAGTCCAACTAGGGCAAGATTGACCATGTCTCCACTTGAATCATCACTGGAAACCGAGTCATCATCACTCCAAGTCATTAGAGCTTTAGCTTTCTTCTTATCCTTGAAGACAGTTTGCTGTTTTGACTTCAATTTGTAGCAGTCCCGCTTATAATGGCCTGGCTTTCCACATTCAAAGCATGTCTGATCTTTAGAATCCTTGTTGGGCTTCTTGTTGTTGGAAAATCTGCCTTTATCTCTTTTCAGCTTGTTCTTCTTCTCGATCATCTTTCTGATCTTCCTGGATATTAAAGCTAGTTCTTCGTCTGACTCATCTTCAGATTCCAGTAAGCTATCATTAGTGTGAAGAGCTAATTGCTTCATTTGAGCAACTGGAGCTTGTATAGAACTTGATTGGCTTTCCTTGATTTTGCTTTCAAATTGTTCCAATTCTGCAAAAACAGCCAATTGATCCATAGTATCTATAGTTGGAGAGGATTCTAGAGCTGTTACCTTTGGTTCATAGATAAATGGCATAGCACTAAGTATCTTCATGTTGATTTCCTCTTGTGGGATATGTTTGCCAAGCTGCTTTAAGGCATTCATATTTATCTGGAATCTAGCTTGACTTTCTCGAATAGTTTCTCCGTCTTGAAGCTTGAAATTTCCAAACTCATTCATTAGTTTACTCAATTTCACCTTTCTTAAACTCTTGGATCCTTCGTGATACAATTCCAGAGTATCCCATATCTCTTTAGCTGATTTACATGAAGAGACTTTATCACATTCACTAGGAATAACCCATTCATGAGAGAATTCCTAGCCTTTCCATTGAAGCTGTATTTGATTAGTTCAGCCTCTGTGAGATCATCAACGTCTTTCACTTTGCCTTCTTTGTCTTTGAACTCAAAAGGACCCTTCTGAACAACTCTCAAAGCTAGTGGCTCCCCGGATAGATACACTTCCATGCGACCTTTCCACCAGTTATAGTTTTCTGTACCAAGCAAGAGAGGTGCTCGATAATCTGAGGTTCCTTCGGGATATTTGTCAGCCATTTCGATCGAATACTATTCCTGTTACAGAAAGATTAGTATACCAAAGCTCTGATACCAACTGAAATTACACCTAGAGGGGGGGTGAATAGGTGATTATGGCTAACTAGGATTACTTTTAGATTTTACCCGATAATAGCTTACTGAGATTTTATCAACTGAACTATAATCTGACAATGATAGTAAGCTGAGATGACTAAATGCAATACAGAAAATAATGTGCAGGAAAGTAAATAGAACACACAAGAATTTTAGCCAGGTTCGACCCCTAAGCCCCTATGGTCTACGTCCTGGTCCCTTACCAACTTGGTAAGAGAATATATTATTGATCAATGAAGGTTACAACTACAAGATACAACAATATATCTCCCTTTATCCCAGCTGCTGATAATGGCTTGCTGAAACCCTGTTTAAGAACCTGCTCTCTAAGTACTATACTACCCCGTAGTACAAACTCCTCTAGCAAGTACCACTAAACCCTTGTTTCCCTAGCCAACTTATCCAGCAACTAATCAATACAATTTGAACAATACAAATCAATGATAAAGTTTACAACTCAAACTATAAACTCTCTTCAAGATAAAACACGTGTATATATTTAGAGCTCGAGAGTATTTTGAAATCAATAAAGATCAGGAGTTGTATGTGTTCTTGCTTGCAAAGTCGTCCTCATAAAACTGCAAGAAAACCTCTTATATAACCACACATTAACATTTGAAACCTTCTCAACAACTTACAACGGCTAGAATCCAATTCTACCGTTTAAGATCATTAGGATGGTTTCCAACGTTCATGTGTACGTTAGATAGAAGAGAAAAAAAGATGTTCAACGTACAGAAAATATCTCTTCTATTTTGTAGAGTATAAAACGTTTTAATCAGTAGATAGAAGATACAGTTTGAAAGAAAACAAACTCCTATTCTTTAGGAAATCAATTTGAATGATTAAAAACGATTTATAATTGAGCTCTATATATATAATGCACGTATATTTATTAGAGAAGTCCTTACAACTGATATATATGAAGATCCTATAAAATCTCCATAAAATTCGACTTCCTTGTTGAATCTGGACTGTGCATCTTGCCTTGCTGTTATTCTGACAATCGTGATCATAGCTTGCTGAAATAGATTACTGTCTAATGATAGCTTGTTGTCATGATACTTAAACAGCAATGACATTAAGCTGTTATATCCTCCAAACATTCTCAAATAACAACATGATGGCTTGCTGTGTTGTGATCATCAAAACTAAGGATTTACACATAAAACTCATAATATTCCCTTACAATAAAAATTCGAAAATACTATTTCGAACAAATAATTGAAAAATACATTTTTACTCAAAAATTTAAAATTCAATATTAAATTTTAATATTTTAGTTTAAAATATTAATTCAAAAATATCAAAATATAAGTTCGAAAAAATATTTAAAAATACATTTTAACAAAAAAATAAATTAGAAAAAATAAAGCGGTGAAGAACAGTTACATTTAAAACAGCGTCCTGTTTCATTACACTAGCCGTAATGAAACAATGCTCTAGGTGGCAGAGGGTATTTTTTTTATTTGTTACAAAAAAAAATGTTTAGCATTCTGGGGGCTGAGTTGTTTTATATTTTTTTATAGCTAATGAAAAATCGATAAATTTTTATTTTTTTAGTTTTCCACATTTTTATTTTTTAGCATTATATTCGTTTACTATAAATTAAAAATTGATAAATTAAATTAGACAACTACAAAAAAAATAAAACTCACAATATTAAAAAAACATAAAACTCATAATATTCCCTTATAATAAAAATTCGAAAATACTATTTCGAACAAATAATTAAAAAATACATTTTTACTTAAAAATTTTAAATTCAATATTAAAGTTAAATATTTTAGTTTAAAATATTAATTCAAAAATATCAAAATATAAGTTCGAAAAAATATTTAAAAATTCATTTTTAACAAAAAAATAAATTAGAAAAAATAAAGCGGGCAAGAACCGTTACATTTAAAACAGGGTTCTGTTTCATTACACTAGCCGTAATGAAACAATGTTGTAGGTGGAACAGAGTATTTTTTTTATTTGTTACGAAAATATGTTTAGCATTCTGTGTGCTGAGTTGTTTTATATTTTTTTTATCTAATTAAAATCGATAAAATTTCATTTTTTTAGTTTTCCACATTTTCAATTTTTAGCATTATATTCGTTTACTATAAATTAAAAATTGATAAATTAAATTGGACAAGTACAAGAAAAATTAAAAAAAAACATAAAACTCACTATATTAAAAAAAAAACTCATAATATTCCATTATAATAAAAATTCAAAAATACTATTTCGAACAAATAATTAAAAAATACATTTTCACTCAAAAATTTTAAAATCAATATTAAATTTATATATTTTAGTTTAAAATATTAATTCAAAAATATCAAAATATAAGTTCGAAAAAATATTTAAAAATTCATTTTAACAAAAAAATAAATTAGAAAAATTAAAGCGGGGAAGAACCGTTACAATTAAAACAGCGTCCTGTTTCATTACACTAGCCGTAATGAAACAATGCATTCCGGGGGCTGAGTTGTTTTATATTTTTTTTATATATAATGAAAAATCGATAAAATTCATTTTTTTTAGTTTTCCACATTTTCAATTTTTAGCATTATATTCGTTTACTATAAATTAAAAATTGATAAATTAAATTGGACAAGTACAAGAAAAATAAAAAAATATAAAACTCAATATATTAAAAAAAACATAAAACTCATAATATTCCCTTATAATAAAAATTCGAAAATACTATTTCGAACAAATAATTAAAAAATACATTTTCACTCAAAAATTTTAAATTCAATATTAAATTTTAATATTTTAGTTTAAAATATTATTTCAAATATATCAAAATATAAGTTCAAAAAAATATTTAAAAATTCATTTTTAACAAAAAAAAATTAGAAAAAATAAAGCGGGTAAGAACCATTCAATTTAAAACAGCGTCCTCCAGCATTGTTTCATTGCAATATCCGCAATGAAACAATGCTGTAGGTGGTAGAGGGTATTTCTATTTTATTTGTTACGAAAAAATGTTTAGCATACGAGGCTGAGTTGTTTTATATTTTTTTATAGCTAATGAAAAATCAATAAAATTTCATTTTTTTTAGTTTTCCATATTTTCAATTTTTAGTATTATATTCTTTACTATAAATTATAAATTGATAAATTAAATTGGATAAGTACATGAACAATAAAAAAAACATAAAACTCACAATATTAAAAAAAACATAAAACTCATAATATTCCCTTATAATAAAAATTCGAAAATACTATTTCGAACAAATAATTGAAAAATACATTTTTACTCAAAAATTTAAAATTCAATATTAAATTTTAATATTTTAGTTTAAAATATTAATTCAAAAATATCAAAATATAAGTTCGAAAAAATATTTAAAAATACATTTTAACAAAAAAATAAATTAGAAAAAATAAAGCGGGCAAAAACCGTTACATTTAAAACAGCGTTCTGTTGCATTACACTAGCCGTAATGAAACAATGCTGTAGGTGGCAAATAGTATTTTTTTTATTTGTTACGAAAATATGTTTAGCATTCCGGGGGCTGAGTTGTTTTATATTTTTTTTATAGCTAATGAAAAATCGATAAAATTTTATTTTTTTAGTTTTCCACATTTTCAATTTTTAGCTTTATACTCGTTTACTATAAATTAAAAATTGATAAATTAAATTGGACAAGTACAGGAAAAATAAAAAAAAACAGAAAACTCACAATATTAAAAAAAACATAAAACTCATAATATTCCCTTATAATAAGAATTCCAAAATACTATTTCGAACAAATAATTAAAAAATACATTTTTACTAAAAAATTTAAATTCAATATAAAATTTAAATATTTTAGTTTAAAATATTAATTCAAAAATATCAAAATATAAGTTCGAAAAAATATTTAAAAATTTATTTTTAACAAAAAAATAAATTAGAAAAAATAAAGCGGGCAAGAACCGTTACATTTAAAACAGCGTCCTGTTTCATGCCGTAATGAAACAATTCTTTAGGTGGGAGAAAGTATTTTTTTTTATTTGTTACGAAAAAATGTTTAGCATTCCGGGGGCTGAGTTGTTTCATATTTTTTTTTATATCTAATGAAAAATAGATAAAATTTCATTTTTTTTAGTTTTCCACATTTTCAATTTTTAGCATTATATTCGTTTACTATAAATTAAAAATTGATAAATTAATTTGGACAAATACAAGAAAAATAAAAAAACATAAAACTCACTATATTAAAAAAAACATAAAACTCATAATATTCCCTTATAATAAAAATTCGAAAATACTATTTCGAACAAATAATTGAAAAATACATTTTTACTCAAAAATTTAAAATTCAATATTAAATATTAATATTTTAGTTTAAAATATTAATTCAAAAATATCAAAATATAAGTTCGAAAAAATATTTAAAAATTCATTTTAACAAAAAAATAAATTAGAAAAAATAAAGTGGGGAAAAACCGTTACATTTAAAACAGCGTCCTGTTTCACTACACTAGCCGTAATGAAACAATGCTCTAGGTGGCAAAAGGTATTTTTTTTTATTTGTTACAAAAAAATGTTTAGCATTCCGGGGGCTGAGTTGTTTTATATTTTTTTTATATCTAATGAAAAATCGATAAAATTTCATTTTTTTTAGTTTTGCACATTATCAATTTTTAGCATTATATTCGTTTACTATAAATTAAAAATTGATAAATTAAATTGGACAAGTACAAGAAAAATAAAAAAACATAAAACTCACTATATTAAAAAAAACATAAAACTCATAATATTCCCTTATAATAAAAATTCGAAAATACTATTTTGAACAAATAATTGAAAAATACATTTTTACTCAAAATTTAAAATTCAATATTAAATTTTAATATTTTAGTTTAAAATATTAATTCAAAAATATTAAAATATAAGTTCGAAAAAATATTTAAAAATTCATTTTAACAAAAAAATAAATTAGAAAAAATAAAGTGGGGAAAAACCGTTACATTTAAAACAGCGTCTTGTTTCATTACATTAGCCGCAATGAAACAATGCTGTAGGTGGCACGGGATATTTTTTTTATTTGTTACGAAAAAATGTTTAGCATTCCGGGGGCTGAGTTGTTTTATAATTTTTTACAGCTAATGAAAAATCGATAAAATTTCATTTTTTTAGTTTTCCACATTTTCAATTTTTAGCTTTATATTAGTTTACTATAAATTAAAAATTGATAAATTAAATTGTACAAGTACAAGAAAAATAAAAAAAAACATAAAACTCAGAATATTAAAAAAAACATAAAACTCATAATATTCCCTTATAATAAAATTCGAAAAAACTATTTCGAACAAATAATTAAAAATACATTTTCACTCAAAAATTTTAAATTCAATATTAAATTTTAATATTTTAGTTTGAAATATTAATTCAAAAATATCAAAATATAAGTTCGAGAAAATATTTAAAAATTTATTTTAACAAAAATATAAATTAGAAAAAATAAAGCGGGCAAAAACCGTTACATTTAAAACAGCGTTTGTTTCATTACACTAGCCGTAATGAAACAATACTGTAGGTGGCAGAGAGTATTTTTTTTATTTGTTACGAAAATATGTTTAGCATTCTGGGTGCTGAGTTGTTTTATATTTTTTTTATATCTAATGAAAAATCGATAAAATTTCATTTTTTTTAGTTTTCCACATTTTCAATTTTTAGCATTATATTCGTTTACTATAAATTAAAAATTGATAAATTAAATTGGACAAGTACAAGAAAAATAAAAAAACATGAAACTCACTATATTAAAAAAAACATAAAACTCATAATATTCCCTTATAATAAAAATTCGAAAAAACTATTTCGAACAAATAATTAAAAAATACATTTTCACTCAAAAATTTTAAATTCAATATTAAATTTAAATATTTTAGTTTAAAATATTAATTCAAAAATATCAAAATATAAGTTCGAGAAAATATTTAAAAATTTATTTTAACAAAAAATTAAATTAGAAAAAATAAAGCGGGCAAAAACCGTTACATTTAAAACAGCGTTCTGTTTCATTACACTAGCCGTAATGAAACAATATTGTAGGTGGCAGAGAGTATTTTTTTTATTTGTTACGAAAATATGTTTAGCATTCTGGGTGCTGAGTTGTTTTATATTTTTTTTATATCTAATGAAAAATCGATAAAATTTCATTTTTTTTTAGTTTTCCACATTTTCAATTTTTAGCATTATATTCGTTTACTATAAATTAAAAATTGATAAATTAAATTGGACAAGTACAAGAAAAATAAAAAAACATGAAACTCACTATATTAAAAAAAACATAAAACTCATAATATTCCCTTATAATAAAAATTCGAAAATACTATTTCGAACAAATAATTAAAAAATACATTTTCACTCAAAAATTTTAAATTCAATATTAAATTTAAATATTTTAGTTTAAAATATTAATTCAAATATATCAAAATATAAGTTCGAAAAAATATTTAAAAAATTCATTTTTAACAAAAAAATAAATTAGAAAAAATAAAGCGGGCAAAAACCGTTACATTTAAAACAGCGTTCTGTTGCATTACACTAGCCGTAATGAAACAATGCTGTAGGTGGCAAATAGTATTTTTTTTATTTGTTACGAAAATATGTTTAGCATTCCGGGGGCTGAGTTGTTTTATATTTTTTTTATAGCTAATGAAAAATCGATAAAATTTTATTTTTTTAGTTTTCCACATTTTCAATTTTTAGCTTTATACTCGTTTACTATAAATTAAAAATTGATAAATTAAATTGGACAAGTACAGGAAAAATAAAAAAAAACAGAAAACTCACAATATTAAAAAAAACATAAAACTCATAATATTCCCTTATAATAAGAATTCCAAAATACTATTTCGAACAAATAATTAAAAAATACATTTTTACTAAAAAAATTTAAATTCAATATAAAATTTAAATATTTTAGTTTAAAATATTAATTCAAAAATATCAAAATATAAGTTCGAAAAAATATTTAAAAATTTATTTTTAACAAAAAAATAAATTAGAAAAAATAAAGCGGGCAAGAACCGTTACATTTAAAACAGCGTCCTGTTTCATGCCGTAATGAAACAATTCTTTAGGTGGGAGAAAGTATTTTTTTTTATTTGTTACGAAAAAATGTTTAGCATTCCGGGGGCTGAGTTGTTTCATATTTTTTTTTATATCTAATGAAAAATAGATAAAATTTCATTTTTTTTAGTTTTCCACATTTTCAATTTTTAGCATTATATTCGTTTACTATAAATTAAAAATTGATAAATTAATTTGGACAAATACAAGAAAAATAAAAAAACATAAAACTCACTATATTAAAAAAAACATAAAACTCATAATATTCCCTTATAATAAAAATTCGAAAATACTATTTCGAACAAATAATTGAAAAATACATTTTTACTCAAAAATTTAAAATTCAATATTAAATATTAATATTTTAGTTTAAAATATTAATTCAAAAATATCAAAATATAAGTTCGAAAAAATATTTAAAAATTCATTTTAACAAAAAAATAAATTAGAAAAAATAAAGTGGGGAAAAAACCGTTACATTTAAAACAGCGTCCTGTTTCACTACACTAGCCGTAATGAAACAATGCTCTAGGTGGCAAAAGGTATTTTTTTTTATTTGTTACAAAAAAATGTTTAGCATTCCGGGGGCTGAGTTGTTTTATATTTTTTTTATATCTAATGAAAAATCGATAAAATTTCATTTTTTTTAGTTTTGCACATTATCAATTTTTAGCATTATATTCGTTTACTATAAATTAAAAATTGATAAATTAAATTGGACAAGTACAAGAAAAATAAAAAAACATAAAACTCACTATATTAAAAAAAACATAAAACTCATAATATTCCCTTATAATAAAAATTCGAAAATACTATTTTGAACAAATAATTGAAAAATACATTTTTACTCAAAAATTTAAAATTCAATATTAAATTTTAATATTTTAGTTTAAAATATTAATTCAAAAATATCAAAATATAAGTTCGAAAAAATATTTAAAAATTCATTTTAACAAAAAAATAAATTAGAAAAAATAAAGTGGGGAAAAACCGTTACATTTAAAACAGCGTCTTGTTTCATTACACTAGCCGCAATGAAACAATGCTGTAGGTGGCACGGGATATTTTTTTTATTTGTTACGAAAAAATGTTTAGCATTCCGGGGGCTGAGTTGTTTTATAATTTTTTACAGCTAATGAAAAATCGATAAAATTTCATTTTTTTAGTTTTCCACATTTTCAATTTTTAGCTTTATATTAGTTTACTATAAATTAAAAATTGATAAATTAAATTGTACAAGTACAAGAAAAATAAAAAAAAACATAAAACTCAGAATATTAAAAAAACATAAAACTCATAATATTCCCTTATAATAAAAATTCGAAAAAAACTATTTCGAACAAATAATTAAAAAATACATTTTCACTCAAAAATTTTAAATTCAATATTAAATTTTAATATTTTAGTTTGAAATATTAATTCAAAAATATCAAATATAAGTTCGAGAAAATATTTAAAAATTTATTTTAACAAAAATATAAATTAGAAAAATAAAGCGGGCAAAAACCGTTACATTTAAAACAGCGTTTGTTTCATTACACTAGCCGTAATGAAACAATACTGTAGGTGGCAGAGAGTATTTTTTTTATTTGTTACGAAAATATGTTTAGCATTCTGGGTGCTGAGTTGTTTTATATTTTTTTTATATCTAATGAAAAATCGATAAAATTTCATTTTTTTTAGTTTTCCAACATTTTCAATTTTTAGCATTATATTCGTTTACTATAAATTAAAAATTGATAAATTAAATTGGACAAGTACAAGAAAAATAAAAAAACATGAAACTCACTATATTAAAAAAAACATAAAACTCATAATATTCCCTTATAATAAAAATTCGAAAATACTATTTCGAACAAATAATTAAAAAATACATTTTCACTCAAAAATTTTAAATTCAATATTAAATTTAAATATTTTAGTTTAAAATATTAATTCAAAAATATCAAAATATAAGTTCGAGAAAATATTTAAAAATTTATTTTAACAAAAAATTAAATTAGAAAAAATAAAGCGGGCAAAAACCGTTACATTTAAAACAGCGTTCTGTTTCATTACACTAGCCGTAATGAAACAATACTGTAGGTGGCAGAGAGTATTTTTTTTATTTGTTACGAAAATATGTTTAGCATTCTGGGTGCTGAGTTGTTTTATATTTTTTTTATATCTAATGAAAAATCGATAAAATTTCATTTTTTTTTAGTTTTCCACATTTTCAATTTTTAGCATTATATTCGTTTACTATAAATTAAAAATTGATAAATTAAATTGGAACAAGTACAAGAAAAATAAAAAAACATGAAACTCACTATATTAAAAAAAACATAAAACTCATAATATTCCCTTATAATAAAAATTCGAAAATACTATTTCGAACAAATAATTAAAAAATACATTTTCACTCAAAAATTTTAAATTCAATATTAAATTTAAATATTTTAGTTTAAAATATTAATTCAAATATATCAAAATATAAGTTCGAAAAAATATTTAAAAATTTATTTTTAACAAAAAAATAAATTAGAAAAAATAAAGCGGGCAAAAACCGTTACATTTAAAACAGCGTTCTGTTGCATTACACTAGCCGTAATGAAACAATGCTGTAGGTGGCAAATAGTATTTTTTTTATTTGTTACGAAAATATGTTTAGCATTCCGGGGGCTGAGTTGTTTTATATTTTTTTTATAGCTAATGAAAAATCGATAAAATTTTATTTTTTTAGTTTTCCTACATTTTCAATTTTTAGCTTTATACTCGTTTACTATAAATTAAAAATTGATAAATTAAATTGGACAAGTACAGGAAAAATAAAAAAAAACAGAAAACTCACAATATTAAAAAAAACATAAAACTCATAATATTCCCTTATAATAAGAATTCCAAAATACTATTTCGAACAAATAATTAAAAAATACATTTTTACTAAAAAAATTTAAATTCAATATAAAATTTAAATATTTTAGTTTAAAATATTAATTCAAAAATATCAAAATATAAGTTCGAAAAAATATTTAAAAATTTATTTTTAACAAAAAAATAAATTAGAAAAAATAAAGCGGGCAAGAACCGTTACATTTAAAACAGCGTCCTGTTTCATGCCGTAATGAAACAATTCTTTAGGTGGGAGAAAGTATTTTTTTTTATTTGTTACGAAAAAATGTTTAGCATTCCGGGGGCTGAGTTGTTTCATATTTTTTTTTATATCTAATGAAAAATAGATAAATTTCATTTTTTTTAGTTTTCCACATTTTCAATTTTTAGCATTATATTCGTTTACTATAAATTAAAAATTGATAAATTAATTTGGACAAATACAAGAAAAATAAAAAAACATAAAACTCACTATATTAAAAAAACATAAAACTCATAATATTCCCTTATAATAAAAATTCGAAAATACTATTTCGAACAAATAATTGAAAAATACATTTTTACTCAAAAATTTAAAATTCAATATTAAATATTAATATTTTAGTTTAAAATATTAATTCAAAATATCAAAATATAAGTTCGAAAAAATATTTAAAAATTCATTTTAACAAAAAAATAAATTAGAAAAAATAAAGTGGGGAAAAACCCTACATTTAAAACAGCGTCCTGTTTCACTACACTAGCCGTAATGAAACAATGCTCTAGGTGGCAAAAGGTATTTTTTTTTATTTGTTACAAAAAAATGTTTAGCATTCCGGGGGCTGAGTTGTTTTATATTTTTTTTTATATCTAATGAAAAATCGATAAAATTTCATTTTTTTAGTTTTGCACATTATCAATTTTAGCATTATATTCGTTTACTATAAATTAAAAATTGATAAATTAATTGGACAAGTACAAGAAAAATAAAAAACATAAAACTCACTATATTAAAAAACA